>NW_026892581.1:1190000-1450000 GCF_033815535.1 Pezoporus flaviventris | reverse complement strand
CACACATTCAGCTTTGACCCAGTGCGTCCATCATTGCTGTCGCTCCTCACTTTCATACCTAGAAGTTCATTTGAATCCAACTTCTCTGCTCGTTGCTCTTGGCTGCCCAGCAGCACAGTCAGTAGAGCAGGAACGTCTGGCCTCTGCTCCCAGAGCCGAAGAGCCAGGAGGGAAAGCATGTGCTGGGCATCTTCAGCACACAGTCAGCTTTGCAACGGTGTCACCATCATTGCTGTCGATCCTCGCTTTCATACTTAAAAGTCCATTTGAGTGCAACCTCTCCGAAGCTTGTTCTCGGCTGCCCAGGGGTAGTACGATTAGTGCACGAACGTCTGGCTTCTGCTCCCAGATCCGAAGAGCCAGGAGGGAAAGCATGTGCTGGCCATCTTCAGCACACAGTCAGCTTTGCAACGGTGTCACCATCATTGCTGTCGCTCTTCGCTTTCATACCTAAAGGTTCATTTGAATGCACCCTCTTCGGAGCTTTCTCTCGGCTGCCGAGCAGCACAGTGAGTAGAGCACGAACGGTTGCCGTCTGCTGCCAGAGCCGAAGAGCCAGGAGGGAAAGCATGTGCTGGGCATCTTCAGCACACAGTCAGCTTTGCAACGGTGTCACCATCATTGCTGTCGCTCCTCGGTGTCATACCTAAAGGTCCATTTGAATGCACCCTCTTCGGAGCTTGCTCTCGGCTGCCCAGCAGCACAGTGAGTAGAGCACGAACAGTTGCCGTCTGCTCCCACAATCGAAGAGCCAGGAGGGAAAGCTGGTGCTCTGAATCTTCTGCACACAGTCAGCTTTGACCCAGTGTGTCCATCATTGCTGTCGCTCCTCACTTTCATACTTAGAAGTTCGTTTGAATCCAACTTCTCTGCTCGTTGCTCTTGGCTGCCCAGCAGCACAGTCAGTAGAGCATGAATGTCTGGCCTCTGCTCCCAGAGCAGAAGAGCCCGGAGGGAAAGCATGTGCTGGGCATCTTCAGCACACAGTCAGCTTTGCAACGGTGTCACCATCATTGCTGTCGCTCCTTGGTTTCATATGTAAAAGTCCATTTGAATGCAACGTCTCCAAAGCTTGTTCTCGGCTGCCCAGGGGCACAGTGATTAGTGCATGAACGTCTGGCCTCTGCTCTTAGAGCCGAAGAGCCAGGATGGAAAACATGTGCTGGGCATCTTCAGTACACAGTCAGCTTTGCAACAGTGTCACCATCATTGTGGTCACTCCTCGGTTTAATACTTAAAAGTCCATTTGAGTGCAACCTCTCCGAAGCTTGTTGTCGGCTGCACAGGGGCAGAGCGATTAGTGCACGAACGTCTGGCTTCTGCTCCCAGATCCGAAGAGCCAGGAGGGAAAGCATGTGCTGGGCATCTTCAGCACACAGTCAGCTTTGCAACGGTGTCACCATCATTGCTGTCGCTCCTCGCTTTCATACCTAAAGGTCCATTTGAATGCACCCTCTTCGGAGCTTGCTCTCGGCTGCCCAGCTGCACAGTGAGTAGAGCGCGAACAGTTGCCGTCTGCTCCCACAATCGAAGAGCCAGGAGGGATAGCTGGTGGAAGCTTAGGGTTAGGGTTAGGGTTAGGGTTATGGTTAGGGTTAGGGGTTAGGGTTAGGGGTCGGGTTAGGGTTAGGGTTAGGGTTAGGGTTAGGGGTTAGTGTTAGGGTTAGGGGTTAGGGTTAGGGGTTAGGGTTAGGGTTAGGGTTAGGGTTAGGGTTAGGGTTAGGGTTGGGTTAGGGTTAGGGTTAGGGTTGGGGTTAGGGTTGCCGTCTGCTCCCACAGTCGAAGAGCCAGGAGGGAAAGCATGTGCGGGGCATCTTCAGCACACAGTCAGCTTTGCAATGCTGTCACCATTATTGCTGTCACTCCTCTGTTTCATACCTAAAAGTACATTTGAATGCAACCTCTCCAAAGCTGCTTCTCAGCTGCCCAGTAGCACAGCGATTAGTGCACGAACTTCTGGCTTCTGCTCCCAGATCCCAAGAGCCGGGAGGGAAAGCATGTGCTGGGCATCTTCAGCACACAGTCAGCTTTGCAACAGTGCCTCCATCATTGCTGATGCTTTTCACTTTCATACCTAGAAGTTCATTTGAATCCACCTTCTCCGCTCATTGCTCTTGGCAGTCCAGCGGCACAGTCAGTAGAGCACGAACGTCTGGCCTCTGCTCCCAGAGCCGAAGAGCCAGGAAGGAAAGCATGTGCTGGCCATCTTCAGCACACAGTCAGCTTTGCAACGGTGTCACCATCATTGCTGTCGCTCTTCGCTTTCATACCTAAAGGTTCATTTGAATGCACCCTCTTCGGAGCTTTCTCTCGGCTGCCGAGCAGCACAGTGAGTAGAGCACGAACGGTTGCCGTCTGCTGCCAGAGCCGAAGAGCCAGGAGGGAAAGCATGTGCTGGGCATCTTCAGCACACAGTCAGCTTTGCAACGGTGTCACCATCATTGCTGTCGCTCCTCGGTGTCATACCTAAAGGTCCATTTGAATGCACCCTCTTCGGAGCTTGCTCTCGGCTGCCCAGCAGCACAGTGAGTAGAGCACGAACAGTTGCCGTCTGCTCCCACAATCGAAGAGCCAGAAGGGAAAGCTGGTGCTCTGAATCTTCTGCACACATTCAGCTTTGACCCAGTGCGTCCATCATTGCTGTCGCTCCTCACTTTCATACCTAAAAGTTCATTTGAATCCAACTTCTCTGCTCGTTGCTCTTGGCTGCCCAGCAGCACAGTCAGTAGAGCATGAACGTCTGGCCTCTGCTCCCAGAGCCGAAGAGCCAGGAGGGAAAGCATGTGCTGGGCATCTTCAGCACACAGTCAGCTTTGCAACGGTGTCACCATCATTGCTGTCGATCCTCGCTTTCATACTTAAAAGTCCATTTGAGTGCAACCTCTCCGAAGCTTGTTCTCGGCTGCCCAGGGGTAGTACGATTAGTGCACGAACGTCTGGCTTCTGCTCCCAGATCCGAAGAGCCAGGAGGGAAAGCATGTGCTGGGCATCTTCAGCACACAGTCAGCTTTGCAACGGTGTCACCATCATTGCTGTCACTCCTCGCTTTCATACCAAAAGGTCCATTTGAATGCACCCTCTTCGGAGCTTTCTCTCGGCTGCCGAGCAGCACAGTGAGTAGAGCATGAACGGTTGCCGTCTGCTGCCAGATCCGAAGAGCCAGGAGGGAAAGCATGTGCTGGGCATCTTCAGCACACAGTCAGCTTTGCAACGGTGTCGCCATCATTGCTGTCGCTCCTCGGTTTCATATGTAAAAGTCCATTTGAATGCAACGTCTCCAAAGCTTGTTCTCGGCTGCCCAGGGGCACAGTCACTAGTGCATGAACGTCTGGCCTCTGCTCTTAGAGCCGAAGAGCCAGGATGGAAAACATGTGCTGGGCATCTTCAGCACGCAGTCAGCTTTGCAACACTGTCACCATCATTGCTGTCGCTCCTCGCTTTCATACTTAAAAGTCCATTTGAGTTCAACCTCTCCGAACCTTGTTCTCGGCTGCCCAGGGGCAGAGAGATTAGTGCACGAACGTCTGGCTTCTGCTCCCAGATCCGAAGAGCCAGGAGGGAAAGCATGTGCTGGGCATCTTCAGCACACAGTCAGCTTTGCAACGGTGTCACCATCATTGCTGTCGCTCCTCGCTTTCATACCTAAAGGTCCATTTGAATGCACCCTCTTTGGAGCTTGCTCTCGGCTGCCCAGCAGCACAGTGAGTAGAGCACGAACAGTTGTCGTCTGCACCCACAATCGAAGAGCCAGTAGGGAATGCTGGTGCTCTGAAATTTCTGCACACAGTCAGCTTTGCAACAGTGCGTCCATCATTGCTGTCGCTCCTCACTTTCATACCGAGAAGTTCATTTGAATCCAACTTCTCTGCTCGTTGCTCTTGGCTGCCCAGCAGCACAGTCAGTAGAGCACGAACGTCTGGCCTCTGCTCCCAGCGCCGAAGAGCCCGGAGGGAAAGCATGTGCTGGGCATCTTCAGCACACAGTCAGCTTTGCAACGGTGTCACCATCATTGCTGTCGCTCCTCGCTTTCATACCTAAAGGTCCATTTGAATGCACCCTCTTCGGAGCTTGCTCTCGGCTGCCCAGCAGCACAGTGAGTAGAGCACGAACGGTTGCCGTCTGCTCCCACAGTCGAAGAGCCAGGAGGGAAAGCATGTGCTGGGCATCTTCAGCACACAGTTAGCCTTACAACGGTGTCACCATCATTGCTGTCGCTCCTCGCTTTCATACCTAAAAGTCCACTTGAATGCAACCTCTACGGAGCTTGCTCTGAGCTTCCAAGTAGCACAGAGATTAGAGCAGGAACGTCTGGCTTCTGCTCTTAGAGCCGAAGAGCCAGGAGGGAAAGCATGTGCTGGGCATCTTCAGCACACAGTCAGCTTTGCAACGGTGTCACCATCATTGCTGTCACTCCTCGCTTTCATACCTAAAGGTCCATTTGAATGCACCCTCTTCGGAGCTTGCTCTCGGCTGCCCAGCTGCACAGTGAGTAGAGCGCGAACAGTTGCCGTCTGCTCCCACAATCGAAGAGCCAGGAGGGATAGCTGGTGGAAGCTTAGGGTTAGGGTTAGGGTTAGGGTTAGGGTTAGGGTTAGGGGTTAGGGTTAGGGGTCGGGTTAGGGTTAGGGTTAGGGTTAGGGTTAGGGGTTAGTGTTAGGGTTAGGGGTTAGGGTTAGGGGTTAGGGTTAGGGTTAGGGTTAGGGTTAGGGTTAGGGTTAGGGTTGGGTTAGGGTTAGGGTTAGGGTTGGGGTTAGGGTTGCCGTCTGCTCCCACAGTCGAAGAGCCAGGAGGGAAAGCATGTGCGGGGCATCTTCAGCACACAGTCAGCTTTGCAATGCTGTCACCATTATTGCTGTCACTCCTCGGTTTCATACCTAAAAGTACATTTGAATGCAACCTCTCCAAAGCTGCTTCTCAGCTGCCCAGTAGCACAGCGATTAGTGCACGAACTTCTGGCTTCTGCTCCCAGATCCCAAGAGCCGGGAGGGAAAGCATGTGCTGGGCATCTTCAGCACACAGTCAGCTTTGCAACAGTGCCTCCATCATTGCTGATGCTTTTCACTTTCATACCTAGAAGTTCATTTGAATCCACCTTCTCCGCTCATTGCTCTTGGCAGTCCAGCGGCACAGTCAGTAGAGCACGAACGTCTGGCCTCTGCTCCCAGAGCCGAAGAGCCAGGAAGGAAAGCATGTGCTGGCCATCTTCAGCACACAGTCAGCTTTGCAACGGTGTCACCATCATTGCTGTCGCTCTTCGCTTTCATACCTAAAGGTTCATTTGAATGCACCCTCTTCGGAGCTTTCTCTCGGCTGCCGAGCAGCACAGTGAGTAGAGCACGAACGGTTGACGTCTGCTGCCAGAGCCGAAGAGCCAGGAGGGAAAGCATGTGCTGGGCATCTTCAGCACACAGTCAGCTTTGCAACGGTGTCACCATCATTGCTGTCGCTCCTCGGTGTCATACCTAAAGGTCCATTTGAATGCACCCTCTTCGGAGCTTGCTCTCGGCTGCCCAGCAGCACAGTGAGTAGAGCACGAACAGTTGCCGTCTGCTCCCACAATCGAAGAGCCAGGAGGGAAAGCTGGTGCTCTGAATCTTCTGCACACAGTCAGCTTTGACCCAGTGTGTCCATCATTGCTGTCGCTCCTCACTTTCATACTTAGAAGTTCGTTTGAATCCAACTTCTCTGCTCGTTGCTCTTGGCTGCCCAGCAGCACAGTCAGTAGAGCATGAACGTCTGGCCTCTGCTCCCAGAGCCGAAGAGCCAGGAGGGAAAGCATGTGCTGGGCATCTTCAGCACACAGTCAGCTTTGCAACGGTGTCACCATCATTGCTGTCGCTCCTTGGTTTCATATGTAAAAGTCCATTTGAATGCAACGTCTCCAAAGCTTGTTCTCGGCTGCCCAGGGGCACAGTGATTAGTGCATGAACGTCTGGCCTCTGCTCTTAGAGCCGAAGAGCCAGGATGGAAAACATGTGCTGGGCATCTTCAGCACACAGTCACTTTGCAACTGTGTCACCATCATTGTGGTCACTCCTCGGTTTAATACTTAAAAGTCCATTTGAGTGCAACCTCTCCGAAGCTTGTTGTCGGCTGCACAGGGGCAGAGCGATTAGTGCACGAACGTCTGGCTTCTGCTCCCAGATCCGAACAGCCAGGAGGGAAAGCATGTGCTGGGCATCTTCAGCACACAGTCAGCTTTGCAACGGTGTCACCATCATTGCTGTCACTCCTCGGTTTCATACCTAAAAGTACATTTGAATGCAACCTCTCCAAAGCTGCTTCTCAGCTGCCCAGTCGCACAGCGATTAGTGGACGAACTTCTGGCTTCTGCTCCCAGATCCGAAGAGCCGGGAGGGAAAGCATGTGCTGGGCATCTTCAGCACACAGTCAGCTTTGCAACGGTGTCACCATCATTGCTGTCGCTCCTCGGTGTCATACCTAAAGGTCCATTTGAATGCACTCTCTTCGGAGCTTGCTCTCGGCTGCCCAGCAGCACAGTGAGTAGAGCACGAACAGTTGCCGTCTGCTCCCACAATCGAAGAGCCAGTAGGGACAGCTGGTGCTCTGAATCTTCTGCACACAGTCAGCTTTGCAACAGTGCCTCCATCATTGCTGTCGCTCCTCGGTTTCATACCTAAAAGTACACTCGAACGCAACCTCTACGGAGCTTGCTGTGAGCTGCCAAGTAGCACAGCGATTAGAGCACGAACGTCTGGCCTCTGCTCTTAGAGCCGAAGAGCCAGGATGGAAAACATGTGCTGGGCATCTTCATCACACAGTCAGCTTTGCAACGGTGTCACCATCATTGCTGTCGCTCCTCGGTTTCATACTTAAAAGTCCATTTGAGTGCAACCTCTCCGAAGCTTGTTCTCGACTGCCCAGGGGCAGAGCGATTAGTGCACGAACGTCTGGCTTCAGCTCCCAGATCCGAAGAGCCAGGAGGGAAAGCATGTGCTGGGCATCTTCAGCACACAGTCAGCTTTGCAACGGTGTCACCATCATTGCTGTCGCACCTCGGTGTCATACCTAAAGGTCCATTTGAATGCACCCTCTTCAGAGCTTGCTCTCGGCTGCCCAGCAGCTCAGTGAGTAGAGCACGAAGGGTTGTCGTCTGCTCCCACAGTCGAAGAGCCAGGAGGGAAAGCATGTGCTGCGCATCTTCAGCACACAGTCAGCTTTGCAATGCTGTCACCATTATTGCTGTCACTCCTCGGTTTCATACCTAAAAGTACATTTGAATGCAACCTCTCCAAAGCTGCTTCTCAGCTGCCCAGTAGCTCAGCGATTAGTGCACGAACGTCTGGCCTCTGCTCCCAGAGCCGAAGAGCCAGGAGGGAAAGCATGTGCTGGGCATCTTCAGCACACAGTCAGCTTTGCAACGATGTCACCATCATTGCTGTCGCTCCTCGCTTTCATACCTAAAGGTCCATTTGAATGCACCCTCTTCAGAGCTTGCTCTCGGCTGCCCAGCAGCACAGTGAGTAGAGCACGAACAGTTGCCGTCTGCTCCCACAGTCGAAGAGCCAGGAGGGAAAGCATGTGCTGGGCATCTTCAGCACACAGTCAGCTTTGCAATGCTGTCACCATTATTGCTGTCACTCCTCGGTTTCATACCTAAAAGTACATTTGAATGCAACCTCTCCAAAGCTGCTTCTCAGCTGCCCAGTAGCTCAGCGATTAGTGCACGGACGTCTGGCCTCCGCTCCCAGAGCCGAAGAGCCAGGAGGGAAAGCACGTGCTAGGCATCTTCAGCACACAGTCAGCTTTGCAACGATGTCACCATCATTGCTGTCGCTCCTCGGTTTCATACCTAAAGGTCCATTTGAAAGCACCCTCTTCGGAGCTTGCTCTCGGCTGCCCAGCAGCACAGTGAGTAGAGCACGAACAGTTGCCGTCTGCTCCCACAGTCGAAGAGCCAGGAGGGAAAGCATGTGCTGGGCATCTTCAGCACACAGTCAGCTTTGCAACGGTGTCACCATCATTGCTGTCGCTCCTCGGTTTCATACTTTAAAGTCCATTTGAGTGCAACCTCTCCGAAGCTTGTTCTCGGCTGCCCAGGGGCAGAACGATTAGTGCATGAACGTCTGGCTTCTGCTCCCAGATCCGAAGAGCCAGGAGGGAAAGCATGTGCTGCGCATCTTCAGCACACAGTCAGCTTTGCAACGGTGTCACCATCATTGCTGTCGCTCCTCGCTTTCATACCTAAAGGTCCATTTGAATGCACCCTCTTCGGAGCTTGCTCTCGGCTGCCCAGCTGCACAGTGAGTAGAGCACGAACAGTTGCCGTCTGCTCCCACAATCGAAGAGCCAGGAGGGAAAGCTGGTGAAAGCTTAGGGTTAGGGTTAGGGTTAGGGTTATGGTTAGGTTTAGGGTTAGGGTTAGGGTTAGGGTTAGGGTTAGGGGGTAGGGTTAGGGTTAGGGTTGGGTTAGGGTTAGGGTTAGGGTTAGGGTTAGGGTTAGGGTTGCCGTCTGCTCCCACAGTCGAAGAGCCAGGAGGGAAAGCATGTGCGGGGCATCTTCAGCACACAGTCAGCTTTGCAATGCTGTCACCATTATTGCTGTCACTCCTCGGTTTCATACCTAAAAGTACATTTGAATGCAACCTCTCCAAAGCTGCTTCTCAGCTGCCCAGTAGCACAGCGATTAGTGCACGAACTTCTGGCTTCTGCTCCCAGAACCGAAGAGCCGGGAGGGAAAGCATGTGCTGGGCTTCTTCAGCACACAGTCAGCTTTGCAACGGTGTCACCATCATTGTGTTCGCTCCAAGCTTTCACACCTAAACGTCCATTTGAATGCACCCTCTTCGGAGCTTGCTCTTGGCTGCCCAGCAGCACAGTGAGTAGAGCACGAACGTTTGCCGTCTGCTAGCACAGTGGAGGAGCCAGGAGGGAAAGCATGTGCTGGGCATCTTCAGCACACAGTCAGCTTTGCAACAGTGCCTCCATCATTGCTGACGCTTTTCTCTTTCATACCTAGAAGTTCATTTGAATCCACCTTCTCCGCTCATTGCTCTTGGCTGTCCGGCGGCACAGTCAGTAGAGCACGAACGTCTGGCTTCTGCTCCCAGAGCCGAAGAGCCAGGAAGGAAAGCATGTGCTGGGCATCTTCAGCACACAGTCAGCTTTGCAACGGTGTCACCATCATTGCTGTCGCTCCTCGCTTTCATACCTAAACGTCCATTTGAATGCACCCTCTTCGGAGCTTGCTCTCGGCTGCCCAGCAGCACAGTGAGTAGAGCACGAACAGTTGCCGTCTGCTCCCACAATCGAAGAGCCAGGAGGGAAAGCTGGTGCTCTGAATCTTCTGCACACAGTCAGCTTTGCAACAGTGCCTCCATCATTGCTGTCGCTCCTCACTTTCATACTGAGAACTTCATTTGAATCCGACTTCTCTGCTCGTTGCTCTTGGCTGCCCAGCAGCACAGTCAGGAGAGCACGAACGTCTGGCCTCTGCTCTCAGAGCCGAAGAGCCAGGAGGGAAAGCATGTGCTGGGCATCTTCAGCACACAGTCAGCTTTGCAACGGTGTCACCACCATTGCTGTCGCTCCTCGCTTTCATACCTAAAGGTCCATTTGAATGCACCCTCTTCGGAGCTTGCTCTCGGCTGCCCAGCAGCACAGTGAGTAGAGCACGAACGGTTGCCGTCTGCTCCCACAGTCGAAGAGCCAGGAGGGAAAGCATGTGCTGGGCATCTTCAGCACACAGTTAGCTTTGCAACGGTGTCACCATCATTGCTGTCGCTCCTCGCTTTCATACCTAAAAGTCCACTCGAATGCAACCTCTACGGAGCTTGCTCTGAGCTACCAAGTAGCACAGTGATTAGAGCACGAACGTCTGGCCTCTGCTCCCAGAGCCGAAGAGCCAGGAGGGAAAGCATGTGCTGGGCATCTTCAGCACACAGTCAGCTTTGCAATGGTGTCACCATTATTGCTGTCGCTCCTCGGTTTCATACTTAAAAGTCCATTTGAGTGCAACCTCTCCGAAGCTTGTTCTCCGCTGCCCAGCTGCACAGTGAGTAGAGCACGAACAGTTGCCGTCTGCTCCCACAATCGAAGAGCCAGGAGGGAAAGCTGGTGAAAGCTTAGGGTTAGGGTTAGGTTTAGGGTTAGGGGTTAGGGTTAGGGGTTAGGGTTAGGGTTAGGGTTAGGGTTGGGTTAGGGGTTAGGGTTAGGTTTAGGGTTATGGTTAGGTTTAGGGTTAGGGTTAGGGTTAGGGGTAGGGGTAGGGTTAGGGTTAGTGCTGTACTCACTGTGCTGCTGGTCAGCTGAGAGAGACCACCTGAGAATTTGGATTGAAATGGACTTTTAGGTATGAAACCAAGGAGAGACTGCAATGATGGTGACCCCGTTGCAAAGATGCTTGTGTGCTGAAGAGGCCCAGCACTAGCTTTCCCTGCTGGTCCTTCTGCCGTGGGAGCAGATGCCACTGTTCATTCTGTGCTCACTGTGTTGCTGCGCACCAGAGAGCAGGCTCTGGACTGATTCCATTCAAATTCTTTTCCTGAATGAATGTGAGCAGTGAAAGCAACGATGGAGGCACCAATGTAAAGGTGACTGTGTGCTGAACAGGTCCAGCACCAGCTTTCAATCCTGGCTCTTCTGCTGTGGGAGCAGAGGCCAAACGTTCGTGCTGTACTCACTGTGCTGCTGGGCAGCTGAGAGACACCACCTGAGAATTTGGATTCAAATGGACTTTTAGGTATGGAACCAAGGAGAGACAGCAATGATGGTGACCCCGTTGCAAAGCTGCTTGTGTGCTGAAGAGGCCCTGCACTAGATTTCCCTGCTGGTCCTTCTGCTGTGGGAGCACTTGCCACTGTTCATTCTGTACTTATTGTGTTGCTGCGCAGCAGAGAGCTGCCTCTGGACTGATTCCATTCAGATGCTTTTCCTGTATGAATGTGAGCAGTGAAAGCAACGATGGAGGCACCAATGTAAGGGTGATTGTGTGCTGAACAGGTCCAGCACCAGCTTTCAATCCTGGCTCTTCTGCTGTCGGAGCAGAGGCCAAACGTTCGTGCTGTACTAACTGTGCTGCTGGGCAGCAGAGAGACACCACCTGAGAATTTGGATTCAAATGGACTTTTACGTCTGAAACCGAGGAGAGACTGCAATGATGGAGACCCCTTTGCAAAGCTGACTGTGTGCTGGAGAGCCCCAGCACTAGCTTTCACTGCTCGTCCTTCTGCTGTGGGAGCAGATGCCACTTAATTCTGTACTGACTGTGTTGCTGCGCAGCAGAGTGCAGGCTCTGGACTGATTCCATTCAAATGCTTTTCCTGTATGAAAGTGAGCAGTGAAAGCAACGATGGAGGCACCAATGTAAAGGGGATTGTGTGCTGAACAGGTCCAGCACCAGCTTTTAATCCCGGCTCTTCTGCTGTGGGAGCAGAGGCCAAACGTTCATGCTGTACTCACTGTGCTGCTGGGCAGCTGAGAGACACCACCTGAGAATTTGGATTCAAATGGACATTTAGGTATGAAACCGAGGAGAGACTGCAATGATGGTGACCCCGTTGCAAAGCTGCTTGTGTGCTGAAGAGGCCCAGCACTGGCTTTCCCTGCTGGTCCTTCTGCCGTGGGAGCAGATGCCACTGTTTTTTCTGTACTGACTGTGTTGTCTCGCAGCAGAGAGCAGGCTCTGTACTGATTCCATTCAAATGCTTTTCCTGTATGAAAGTGAGCAGTGAAATCAGCGATGGAGGCACCGATGTAAAGGTGATTGCGTGCTGAACTGGTCCAGCACCAGCTTTCAATCCTTGCTCTTCTGCTGTGGGAGCAGAGGCAAAACGTTCGTGCTGTACTCCCTGTGCTGCTGGGCAGCTGAGAGAGACCACCTGAGAGTTTGGATTCAAATGGAATTATAGGGATGAAACCAAGGAGACACTGCAATGATGGTGACACCGTTGCAAAGCTGCTTGTGTGCTGAAGAGGCCCAGCACTAGCTTTCCCTGCTGGTCCTTCTGCCGTGGGAGCAGATACCCCTATTCATTCTGTGCTGTGTTGCTGCCAGCAGAGAGCAGGCTCTGGACTGATTCCATTCAAATGCTTTTCCTGTATGAAAGTGAGCAGTGGAAGCAACGATGGAGGCCCCAATGTAAAGGTGATTGTGTGCTGAACAGGTCCAGCACCAGCTTTCAATCCTGACTCTTCTGCTGTGGGAGCAGAGGCCAAACGTTCGTGCTGTACTCACTGTGCTGCTGGGCAGCTGAGAGACACCACCTGAGAATTTGGATTCAAATGGACTTTTAGGTATGAAACCGAGGAGAGGCTGCAATGATGGTGACACCGTTGCAAAGCTGACTGTGTGCTGAAGAGACCCAGCTCCAGCTTTCCCTGCTGGTCCTTCTGCTGTGGGAGCAGATGCCACTGTTCATTCTGTGCTGACTGCGTTGCTGCTCAGCAGAGAGCAGGTTCTGGACTGATTCCATTCAAATGCTTTTCCTGTATGAAAGTGAGCAGTGAAAGCAACGATGGAGGCACCAATGTAAAGGTGATTGTGTGCTGAACAGGTCCAGCACCAGCTTTCAATCCTGGCTCTTCTGCTGTGGGAGCAGAGGCCAAACGTTCGTGCTGTACTCACTGTGCTGCTGGGCAGCTGAGAGAGACCACCTGAGAATTTGGATTCAAATGGACTTTTAGGGATGAAACCGAGGAGAGACTGCAATGATGGTGACACCGTTGCAAAGCTGCTTGTGTGCTGAAGAGGCCCAGCACTAGCTTTCCCTGCTGGTCCTTCTGCCGTGTGAGCAGATGCCACTGTTCATTCTGTACTGATTGTGTTGCCGCGCAGCAGAGAGCAGCCTCTGGACTGATTCCATTCAAATGATTTTCCTGTATGAAAGTGAGCAGTGAAAGCAACGATGGATGCCCCAATGTAAAGGTTATTGTGTGCTGTACTGGTCCAGCGCCAGCTTTCAATCCTGGCTCTTCTGCTGTGGGTGCAGAGGCCAAATGTTCGCGCTGTACTCACTGTGCTGCTGGGCAGCTGAGAGACACCACCTGAGAATTTGGATTCAAATGGACTTTTAGGTATGAAACCGAGGAGAGACTGCAATGATGGTGACAACGTTGCAAAGATTCTTCTGTGCTGAAGAGGCCCAGCACTGGCTTTCCCTGCTGGTCCTTCTGCTGTGGGAGCAGATGGCACTCTTCATTCTGTGCTCACTGTGTTGCTGCGCTGCAGAGAGCAGCCTCTGGACTGATTCCATTCAAATGCTTTTCCTGTATGAAAGTGAGCAGTGAAATCAGCGATGGAGGCACTGATTTAAAGGTGATTGTGTGCTGAACAGGTCCAGCACCAGCTTTCAAACCTGGCTCTTCTGCTGTGGGAGCAGAGGCCAAACGTTCGTGCTGTACTCACTGTGCTGCTGGGCAGCGGAGAGAGAGCACCTGAGAATTTGGATTCAAATGGACTTTTAGGTATGAAACCGAGGAGAGACTGCAATGATGGTGACCCCGTTGCAAAGCTGCTTGTGTGCTGAGGTGGCCCAACACTAGCTTTCCCTGCTGTTCCCTCTGCCGTGGGAGCAGATGCCACTGTTCATTCTGTGCTGACTTTGTTGCTGTGCAGCAGAGAGAAGGCTCTGGACTGATTCCATTCAAATGCTTTTCCTGTATGAAAGTGAGCAGTGAAAGCAACGATGGAGGCAGCAATGTAAAGGTGATTGTGTGCTGAACAGGTCCAGCACCAGCTTTCAATCCTGGCTCTTCTGCTGTGGGAGCAGAGGCCAAACGTTCGTGCTGTCCTCACTGTGCTGCTGGGCAGCTGAGAGACACCACCTGAGAATTTGGATTCAAATGGACTTTTAGGTATGAAACCGAGGAGAGACTGCAATGATGGTGACACCGTTGCAAAGCTGCTTGTATGCTGAAGAGGCCCAGCACTAGCTTTCCCTGCTGGTGCTTCTGCCGTGGGAGCAGATGCCACTGTTCATTCTGTGCTGACTGTGTTACTGCGCAGCAGAGAGCAGGCTCTGGAATGATACCATTCAAATGCTTTTCCTGTATGAAAGTGAGCAGTGAAAGCAACGATGGAGGCACCAATGTAAAGGTGATTGCGTGCTGAACTGGTCCAGCACCATCTTTCAATCCTGGCTCTTCTGCTGTGGGAGCAGAGGCCATATGTTCGTGCTGTACTCACTGTGCTGCTGGGCAGCTGAGAGACACCACCTGAGAATTTGGATTCAAATGGACTTTTAGGTATGAAACCGAGGAGAGACTGCAATGATGGTGACACCGTGTCAAAGTTGCTTGTGTGCTGAAGAGGCCCAGCACTTGCTTTCCCTGCTGGTCCTTCTGCTGTGGGAGCAGAAGCCACTGTTCATTCTGTGCTGACTGTGTTGCTGCGCAGCAGAGAGAAGGCTCTGGACTGATTCCATTCAAATGCTTTTCCTGTATGAAAGTGAGCAGTGAAAGCAACGATGGAGTCACCAATGTAGAGGTGATTGTGTGCTGAACAGGTCCAGCACCAGCTTTCAATCCTGGCTCTTCTGCTGTGGGAGCAGAGGCCAAACGTTCGTGCTGTACTCACTGTGCTGCTGGGCAGCTGAGAGAAACCACCTGAGAATTCGAATTCAAATGGACTTTTAGGTATGAAACCGAGGAGAGACTGCAATGATGGTGACCCCGTTGCAAAGCTGCTTGTGTGCTGAAGAGGCTGAGCACTAGCTTTCCCTGCTGATCCTTCTGCCGTGTGAGCAGAAGAGCAAGGATAGAAAGCTGGTGCTGGACCTGTTCAGCACACAATCACCTTTACATTGGTGCCTCCATCGTTGCTTTCACTGCTCACTTTCATACAGGAAAAGCATTTGAATGGAATCAGTCCAGAGCCTGCTCTCTGCTGGCAGGAACACAGTCAGCACAGAATGAACAGTGGCATCTGCTCACACGGCAGAAGGACCAGCAGGGAAAGCTAGTGCTCTGTCTCTTCAGCACACAAGCAGCTTTGCAACGGGGTCACCATCATTGCAGTCTCTCCTCGGTTTCATACCTAAAAGTCCATTTGATTACAAATTCTCAGGTGGTCTCAGCTGCCCCGCAGCACAGTGAGTACAGCACGAACGTTTGGCATCTGCTCCCACAGCAGAAGAGCAAGGATTGAAAGCTGGTGCTGGACCTGTTCAGCACACAATCACCTTTACATTGGTGCCTCCATCGTTGCTTTCACTGCTAACACTCATACAGGAAAAGCATTTGAATAGAATCAGTCCAGAGCCTGCTCCCTGCTGGCAGCAACTCAGTCAGCACAGAATGAACAGTGGCATCTGATAACACGGCAGAAGGACCAGCAGGGAAAGCTAGTGCTGGGCCTCTTCAGCACACAAGCAGATGTGCAACGGTGTCACCATCATTGCAGTCTCTCCTCGGTTTCATACCTAAAAGTCCATTTGAATCCGAATTCTCAGGTGGTGTCGCTCACCTGCCCAGCAGCACAGTGAGTACAGCACGAACGTTTGGCCTCTGCTCCCACAGCAGAAGAGCCAGGATTGAAAGCTGGTGTTGGACCTGTTCAGCACACAATCCCCTTTACATTGGTGCCTCCATCATTGCTTTCACTGCTCACTTTCATACAGGAAAAGCATTTGAATGGAATCAGTCCAGAGCCTGCTCTCTGCTGCGCAGCAACACAGTGAGCGCAGAATGAACAGTGGCATCTGCTCCCACGGCAGAAGGACCAGCAGGGAAAGCTAGTGCTCTGCTTCTTCAGCACACAAGCAGCTTTGCAACGGGGTCACCATTATTGCAGTCTCTCCTCGGTTTCATATCTAAAAGTCCATTTGAATCCAAATTCTCAGGTGGTCCCTCTCAGCTGCTCAGCAGCACAGTGAGTACAGCACGAACGTTTGGCATCTGCTCCCACAGCAGAAGAGCAAGGATTGAAAGCTGGTGCTGGACCTTTTCAGCACACAATCACCTTTACATTGGTGCCTCAATCGTTGCTTTCACTGCTCACTTTCATACAGGAAAAGCATTTGAATGGAATCAGTCCAGAGCCTGCTCTCTGCTGCGCAGCAACACAGTGAGCACAGAATGAACAGTGGATTCTGCTCGCACGGCAGAAGGACCAGCAGGGAAAGCTAGTGCTGGGCCTCTTCAGCACACAAGCAGCTTTGTAACAGGGTCACCATCATTGCAGTCTCTCCTCGGTTTCATACCTAAAAGTCCATTTGAATCCAAATTCTCAGGTGGTCTCAGCTGCCCAGCAGCACAGTGAGTACAGCACAAACGTTTGGCATCTGCTCCCACAGCAGAAGAGCAAGGATTGAAAGCTGGTGCTGGACCTGTTCAGCACACAATCACCTTTACATTGGTGCCTCCATCGTTGCTTTCACTGCTCACTTTCATACAGGAAAAGCATTTGAATGGAATCAGTCCAGAGCCTGCTCTCTGCTGCGCAGCAACACAGTCAGCACCGAATGAACAGTGGCATCTGCTCCCACGGGAGAAGGATCATCAGAGAAAGCTAGTGATGGGCCTCTTCAGCACACAAGCAGCTTTGCAACGGGGTCACCATCATTGCAGTCTCTCCTCGGTTTCATACCTAAAAGTCCATTTGAATCCAAATTCTCAGCTGGCGTCGCTCAGCTGCCCAGCAACACAGTGTGTACAGCACGAACGTTTGGCCTCTGCTCCCACAGCAGAAGAGCCAGGATTGAAAGCTGGTGCTGGACCTGTTCAGCACACAATCCCCTTTACATTGGTGCCCCCGTCGTTGCTTTCACTGTTCACTTTCATACAGGAAAAGCATTTGAATGGAATCAGTCCAGAGGCTGCTCTCTGCTGCGCAGCAACACAGTCAGCACAGAATGAACAGTGGCATCTGCTCACACGGGAGAAGGAGCAGCAGGGAAAGCTAGTGCTGGGCCTCTTCAGCACACAAGCAGCTTTGCAACAGGGTCACCATCATTGCAGTCTCTCCTCGGTTTCATACCTAAAAGTCCATTTGAATCCAAATTCTCAGGTGGTGTCTCTCAGCTGCCCAGCAGCACAGTCAGTTCAGCACGAACGTTTGGCCTCTGCTCCCACCGCAGAAGAGCCAGGATTGAAAGCTGGTGCTGGACCTGTTCAGCAAACAATCACCTTTACATTGGTGCATCCATCGTTGCTTTCACTGCTCACTTTCATATAGGAAAAGCATTTGAATGGAATCAGTCCAGAGGCTGCTATCTGCTGCGCAGGAACACAGCACAGAATGAACAGTGGCATCTGCTCACACGGCAGAAGGATCATCAGGGAAAGTTAGTGCTGGGCCTCTTCAGCACACATGCAGCTTTGCAACGGGGTCACCATCATTGCAGTCTCTCCTCGGTTTCATACCAAAAAGTCCATTTGAATCCAAATTCTCAGGTGGTCTCAGCTGCCCAGCAGCACAGTGAGTACAGCACGAACGTTTGGCATCTGCTCCCACAGCAGAAGAGCAAGGATTGAAAGCTGGTGCTGGACCTGTTCAGCACACAATCACCTTTACATTGGTGCCTCCATCGTTGCGTTCACTGCTAACACTCATACAGGAAAAGCATTTGAATGGAATCAGTCCAGAGCCTGCTCTCTGCTGCGCAGGAACACAGTCAGCACAGAATGAACAGTGGCATCTGCTCACACGGCAGAAGGACCAGCAGGGAAAGCCTGTGCTCTGCTTCTTCAGCACACAAGCAGCTTTGCAACGGGGTCACCATTATTGCAGTCTCTCCTCGGTTTCATACCAAAAAGTCCATTTGAATACAAATTCTCAGGTGGTCTCAGCTGCCCAGCAGCACAGTGAGTACAGCACGAACGTTTGGCATCTGCTCCCACAGCAGAAGAGCCAGGATTGAAAGCTGGTGCTGGACCTGTTCAGCACACAATCACCTTTACATCGGTGCCTCCATCGTTGCTTTCACTGCTCACTTTCATACAGGAAAAGCATTTGAATGGAATCAGTCCAGAGCCTGCTCTCTGCTGCGCAGCAACACAGTCAGCACAGAATGAACAGTGGATTCTGCTCGCACGGCAGAAGGACCAGCAGGGAAAGCTAGGGCTGGGCCTCTTCAGCACACTAGCAGCTTTGCAACGGGGTCACCATCATTGCAGTCTCTCCTCGGTTTCATACCTAAAAGTCCATTTGAATCCAAATTCTCAGGTTTTGTCTCTCAGTTGCCCAGCAGCACAGTGTGTACAGCACGAACGTTTGGCCTCTGCTCCCATGCAGAAGAGCCAGGATTGAAAGCTGGTGCTGGACCTGTTCAGCGCACAATCACCTTTACATTGGTGCCTCCATCGTTACTTTCACTGCTAACACTCATACAGGAAAAGCATTTGAATAGAATCAGTCCAGAGCCTTCTCCCTGCTGGCAGCAACACAGCACAGAATGAACAGTGGCATCTGCTCACACGGGAGAAGGATCATCAGGGAAAGCTAGTGCTGGGCTTCTTCAGCACACAAGCAGCTTTGCAACGGGGTCACCATCATTGCAGTCTCTCCTCGGTTTCATACCTAAAAGTCCATTTGAATCCAAATTCTCAGGTGGTCTCATCTGCCCAGCAGCACAGTGAGTACAGCACGAACGTTTGGCATCTGCTCCCACAGCAGAAGAGCAAGGATTGAAAGCTGGTGCTGGACCTGTTCAGCACACAATCACCTTTACATTGGTTCCTCCATCGTTGCTTTCACTGCTCACTTTCATACAGGAAAAGCATTTGAATGGAATCAGTCCAGAGCCTGCTCTCTGCTGCGCAGCAACACAGCACAGAATGAACAGTGGCATCTGCTCACACGGCAGAAGGAGCAGCAGGGAAAGCTAGTGCTCTGTCTCTTCAGCACACAAGCAGCTTTGCAACGGGGTCACCATCATTGCAGTCTCTCCTCGGTTTCAAACCTAGAAGTCCATTTGAATCCAAATTCTCAGGTGGTCTCAGCTGCCCAGCGGCACAGTGATTACATCACGAACGTTTGGCCTCTGCACCCACAGCAGAAGAGCCAGGATTGAAAGCTGGTGCTGGACCTGTTCAGCACACAATCACCTTTACATTGGTGCCTCCATCATTGCTTTCACTGCTCACATTCATACAGGAAAAGCATTTGAATGGAATCAGTCCAGAGCCTGCTCTCTGCTGGCATCAACACTGCACAGAATGAACAGTGGCATCTGCTCAAAAGGCAGAAGGACCAGCAGGGAAAGCTAGTGCTGGGCCTCTTCAGCACACAGGCAGCTTTGCTATGGTGTCACCATCATTGCAGTCTCTCCTCGGTTTCATACCTAAAAGTCAATTTGAATCCAAATTCTCAGGTGGTCTCACTCAGCTGCCCAGCAGCACAATGAGTACAGCACAAACGTTTGGCCTCTGCTCCCACAGCAGAAGAGCCAGGATTGAAAGCTGGTGCTGGACCTGTTCAGCACACAATCCCCTTTACATTGGTGCCTCCATCGTTGCTTTCACTGCTCACTTTCATACAGGAAAAGATTTGTATAGAATCAGTCCAGAGGCTGCTCTCTGCTGGCAGCAAGACAGTCAGCACAGAAAGAACAGTGGCATCTGCTCCCACAGCAGAAGGACCAGCAGGGGAAGCTAGTGCTGGGCCTCTTCAGCACACAGTCAGCTTTGCAACGGTGACACCATCATTGCAGTCTCTCCCCGGTTTCATACCTAAAAGTCCATTTGAATCCAAATTCTCAGGTGGTCTCTCTCAGCTGCCTAGCAGCACAGTGAGTACAGCACGAACGTTTGGTATCTGCTCCCACAGCAGAAGAGCCAGGATTGAAAGCTGCTGCTGGTCCTGTTCAGCACACAATCGCCTTTACATTGGTGCCTCCATCGTTGCTTTCACTGCTCACTTTCATACAGTGTCGGGTGGTTATTGAGTCAGAGTCCCAGACCCGCAAGCAGTGTCATCTTTCATCGGCGGAGGAAGAAGGCAATCAGATTCAATATGAGTGATAAGCAGACTTCGTTTATTGATTCAACTTGCCATCTTTTATACTCTTACAATGATTTACGCCTACTAGTCAGTTGCTGATAGGCTGCAAGCCTAAAGGTTACATTAATATACTTCTCCTACTTGCGGTTTACTTTCGGTTTAACGGCAGGCTAACTTCCTTATTCCTGAGAGGGCACTTCCTCAAAGTTGTTTATCATACTTGTCCTCAACCGAATTTGACCTAGGGTTATTGGCGGTCGGTACTTTTCCCCTGCCACGTCAATCTCGTAACAGTAGAGATGTCAAGGCTGCTGAACCAGACTAGGCCGCAATCATCAAAACTGACTTTCTCGATACAGAGGGTCACTAGACCCACTGTGCCCTTTCTTTCTAAGCCATTCTCCAACAATACAGGAAAAGCATTTGAATGGAATCAGTCCAGAGCCTGCTCTCTGCTGGCAGCAACACCGTCAGCACAGAATGAACAGTGGCATATGCTCCCACAGCAGAAGGACCAGCAGGGAAAGCTAGTGCTGGGCCTCTTCAGCACACAAGCAGCCTTGCAACGGTGTCACCATCATTGCAGTCTCTCCTCGGTTTCATACCTAAAAGTCCATTTGAATACAAATTCTCAGGTGGTCTCTCTCAGCTGCCAAGCCGCACAGTGAGTACAGCACGAACGTTTGGCCTCTGCACCCACAGCAGTAGAGCCAGGATTGAAAGCTGGTGCACGACCTGTTCAGCACACAATCACCTTTACATTGGTGCCTCCATCGTTGCTTTCACTGCTCACTTTCATACAGGAAAAGCATTTCAATGGAATCAGTCCAGAGCCTGCTCTCTCTGCTGGCAGCAACAGAGTCAGCACAGAATGAACAGTGGCATCTGCTACCACGGCAGAAGGACCAGCAGGGAAAGCTAGTGCTGTGCCTCTTCAGCACACAAGCAGCTTTGCAACGGTGTCACCATCATTGCAGTCTCTCCTCGGTTTCATACCTAAAAGTCCATTTGAATCCAAATTCTCAGGTGGTCTCTCTCAGCTGCCCAGCAGCACAGTGAGTACAGCACGAATGTTTGGCCTCTGCTCCCACAGCAGAAGAGCCAGGATTGAAAGCTGGTGCTGGACCTGTTCAGCACACAATCACCTTTACATTGGTGCCTCCATTGTTGCTTTCACTGCTCACATTCATACAGGAAAAGCATTTGTATAGAATCAGTCCAGAGGCTGCTCTCTGCTGCGCAGCAACACAGCACAGAATGAACAGTGGCATCTCCTCCCACAGCAGAAGGACCAGCAGGGAAAGCTAGTGCTGGGCCTCTTCAGCACACAAGCAGTTTGCAACGGTGTCACCATCATTGCAGTTTCTCCTCGGTTTCATACCTAAAAGTCCATTTGAATCCGAATTCTCAGGTGGTGTCTCTCAGCTGCCCAGCAGCACAGTGAGTACATCACGAACGTTTGATCTCTGCTCCCACAGCAGAAGAGGCAGGATTGAAAGCTGGTGCTGGGCCTGTTCAGCACACAATCACCTTTACATTGGTGCCTCCATCGTTGCTTTCACTGCTGACTTTCATACAGGAAAAGCATTTGAATGGAATCAGTCCAGAGCCTGCTCTCTGCTGGCAGCAACACAGTCAGCACAGAATGAACAGTGGCATCTGCTCCCACAGCAGAAGGACCCGTAGGGAAAGCTAGTGCTGGGCCTCTTCAGCACACAGTCAGCTTTGCAACGGTGACACCATCATTGCAGTCTCTCCTCGGTTTCATATCTAAAAGTCCATTTGAATTTAAATTCTCAGGTGGACTCTCTCAGCAGCCAAGCAGCACAGTGAGTACAGCATGAACGTTTGGCCTCTGCTCCCACAGCAGAAGGGCCAGGATTGAAAGCTGGTGCTGGACCTGTTCAGCACACAATCACCTTTACATTGGTGCCTCCATCGTTGCTTTCACTGCTCACATTCATACAGGAAAAGCATTTGAATGGAATCAGTCCAGAGCCTGCTCTCTGCTGGCAGCAACACAGTCAGCACAGAATGAACAGTGGCATCTGCTCCCACAGCAGAAGGACCAGCAGGGAAAGCTAGTGCTGGCCCTCTTCAGCACACAAGCAGCTTTGCAACGGTGTCAACATCATTGCAGTCTCTCCTCGGTTTCATACCTAAAAGTCCATTTGAATCCAAATTCTCAGGTGGTCACACTCAGCTGCCCAGCAGCACAGTGAGTACAGCACTAACGTTTGCCCTCTGCTCCCACAGCAGAAGAGCCAGGATTGAAAGCTGGTGCTGGACCTGTTCAGCACACAATCACCTTTACATTGGTGCCTCCATCGTTGCTTTCACTGCTCACATTCATACAGGAAAAGCATTTGAATGGAATCAGTCCAGAACCTGCTCTCGGCAGGCAGCAACACAGTCAGCGCAGAATGAACAGTGGCATCTGCTCCCACAGCAGAAGGACCAGCAGGGAAAGCTAGTGCTGGGCCTCTTCAGCACACAGTCAGCTTTGCAACGGGGTCACCATCATTGCAGTCTCTCCTCGGTTTCATACCTAAAAGTCCATTTGAATCCAAATTCTCAGGTGGTGTCTCTCAGCTGCCCAGCAGCACAGTGAGTACAGCACGAACGTCTGCCCTCTGCTCCCACAGCAGAAGAGCAAGGATTGAAAGCTGGTGCTGGACCTGTTCAGCACACAATCACCTTTACATTGGTGCCTCCATCGTTGCTTTCAGTGCTCACATTCATACAGCAAAAGCATTTGAATGGAATCAGTCCAGAGGCTGCTCTCTGCTGGCAGCAACACATTCAGCACAGAATGAACAGTGGCATCTGCTCCCACACCAGAAGGACCAGCAGGGAAAGCTAGTGCTGGGCCTCTTCAGCACACAAGCAGCTTTGCAACGGTGTCACCATCATTGCAGTCTCTCCTCGGTTTCATACCTAAAAGTCCATTTGAATCCAAATTCTCAGGTGGTCTCTCTCAGCTGCCCAGCAGCACAGTGAGTACAGCACGAACGTTTGGCCTCTGCTCCCACAGCAGAAGAGCCAGGATTGAAAGCTGGTGCTGGACCTGTTCAGCACACAATCACCTTTACATTGGTGCCTCCATTGCTGATTTCACTGCTCACTTTCATACAGGAAAAGCATTTGAATGGCATCAGTGCAGAGCCTGCTCTCTGCTGGCAGCAACACACTCAGCACAGAATGAACAGTGGCATCTGCTCCCACAGCAGAAGGACCAGCAGGGAAAGCTAGTGCTGGGCCTCTTCAGCACACAAGCAGCTTTGCAACGGGGTCACCATCATTGCAGTCTCTCCTCGGTTTCATACCTAAAAGTCCATTTGAATCCAAATTCTCAGGTGATCTCTCTCAGCTGCCCCGAAGCACAGCGAGTACAGCACGAACGTTTGGCCTCTGCTCCCACAGCAGAAGAGCCAGGATTGAAAGCTGGTGCTGGACCTGTTCAGCACACAATCCCCTTTACATTGGTGCCTCCATCGCTGCTTTCACTGTTCACATTCATTCAGGAAAAGCATATGAATGGAATCAGTCCAGAGCCTGCTCTCTGCTGCGCAGCATCACACGCAGCAAAGAATGAAGAGTGCCATCTGCTCCCACAGCAGAAGGACCAGCAGGGAAAGCTAGTGCTGGGCCTCTTCAGCACACAAGCAGCTTTGCAACGGGGTCACCATCATTGCAGTCTCTCCTCGGTTTCATACCTAAAAGTCCATTTGAATCCAAATTCTCAGGTGGTCTCTCTCAGCTGCCCAGCAGCACAGTGAGTACAGCACGAACGTTTGGCCTCTGCTCCCACAGCAGAAGAGCCAGGATAGAAAGCTGGTGCTGGACCTCTTCAGCACACAATCACCTTTACATTGGTGCCTCCATCGTTGCGTTCACTGCTAACACTCATACAGGAAAAGCATTTGAATGGAATCAGTCCAGAGCCTGCTCTCTGCTGCGCAGGAACACAGTCAGCACAGAATGAACAGTGGCATCTGCTCCCACGGCAGAAGGACCAGCAGGGAAAGCCTGTGCTCTGCTTCTTCAGCACACAAGCAGCTTTGCAACGGGGTCACCATTATTGCAGTCTCTCCTCGGTTTCATACCAAAAAGTCCATTTGAATCCAAATTCTCAGGTGGTCTCAGCTGCCCAGCAGCACAGTGAGTACAGCACGAACGTTTGGCATCTGCTCCCACAGCAGAAGAGCCAGGATTGAAAGCTGGTGCTGGACCTGTTCAGCACACAATCACCTTTACATCGGTGCCTCCATCGTTGCTTTCACTGCTCACTTTCATACAGGAAAAGCATTTGAATGGAATCAGTCCAGAGCCTGCTCTCTGCTGCGCAGCAACACAGTCAGCACAGAATGAACAGTGGATTCTGCTCGCACGGCAGAAGGACCAGCAGGGAAAGCTAGGGCTGGGCCTCTTCAGCACACTAGCAGCTTTGCAACGGGGTCACCATCATTGCAGTCTCTCCTCGGTTTCATACCTAAAAGTCCATTTGAATCCAAATTCTCAGGTTTTGTCTCTCAGTTGCCCAGCAGCACAGTGTGTACAGCACGAACGTTTGGCCTCTGCTCCCATGCAGAAGAGCCAGGATTGAAAGCTGGTGCTGGACCTGTTCAGCGCACAATCACCTTTACATTGGTGCCTCCATCGTTACTTTCACTGCTAACACTCATACAGGAAAAGCATTTGAATAGAATCAGTCCAGAGCCTTCTCCCTGCTGGCAGCAACACAGCACAGAATGAACAGTGGCATCTGCTCACACGGGAGAAGGATCATCAGGGAAAGCTAGTGCTGGGCCTCTTCAGCACACAAGCAGCTTTGCAACGGGGTCACCATCATTGCAGTCTCTCCTCGGTTTCATACCTAAAAGTCCATTTGAATCCAAATTCTCAGGTGGTCTCATCTGCCCAGCAGCACAGTGAGTACAGCACGAACGTTTGGCATCTGCTCCCACAGCAGAAGAGCAAGGATTGAAAGCTGGTGCTGGACCTGTTCAGCACACAATCACCTTTACATTGGTTCCTCCATCGTTGCTTTCACTGCTCACTTTCATACAGGAAAAGCATTTGAATGGAATCAGTCCAGAGCCTGCTCTGTGCTGCGCAGCAACACAGCACAGAATGAACAGTGGCATCTGCTCACACGGCAGAAGGAGCAGCAGGGAAAGCTAGTGCTCTGTCTCTTCAGCACACAAGCAGCTTTGCAACGGGGTCACCATCATTGCAGTCTCTCCTCGGTTTCAAACCTAGAAGTCCATTTGAATCCAAATTCTCAGGTGGTCTCAGCTGCCCAGCGGCACAGTGATTACATCACGAACGTTTGGCCTCTGCACCCACAGCAGAAGAGCCAGGATTGAAAGCTGGTGCTGGACCTGTTCAGCACACAATCACCTTTACATTGGTGCCTCCATCATTGCTTTCACTGCTCACATTCATACAGGAAAAGCATTTGAATGGAATCAGTCCAGAGCCTGCTCTCTGCTGGCAGCAACACTGCACAGAATGAACAGTGGCATCTGCTCAAAAGGCAGAAGGACCAGCAGGGAAAGCTAGTGCTGGGCCTCTTCAGCACACAGGCAGCTTTGCTATGGTGTCACCATCATTGCAGTCTCTCCTCGGTTTCATACCTAAAAGTCAATTTGAATCCAAATTCTCAGGTGGTCTCACTCAGCTGCCCAGCAGCACAATGAGTACAGCACAAACGTTTGGCCTCTGCTCCCACAGCAGAAGAGCCAGGATTGAAAGCTGGTGCTGGACCTGTTCAGCACACAATCCCCTTTACATTGGTGCCTCCATCGTTGCTTTCACTGCTCACTTTCATACAGGAAAAGATTTGTATAGAATCAGTCCAGAGGCTGCTCTCTGCTGGCAGCAAGACAGTCAGCACAGAAAGAACAGTGGCATCTGCTCCCACAGCAGAAGGACCAGCAGGGGAAGCTAGTGCTGGGCCTCTTCAGCACACAGTCAGCTTTGCAACGGTGACACCATCATTGCAGTCTCTCCCCGGTTTCATACCTAAAAGTCCATTTGAATCCAAATTCTCAGGTGGTCTCTCTCAGCTGCCTAGCAGCACAGTGAGTACAGCACGAACGTTTGGTATCTGCTCCCACAGCAGAAGAGCCAGGATTGAAAGCTGCTGCTGGTCCTGTTCAGCACACAATCGCCTTTACATTGGTGCCTCCATCGTTGCTTTCACTGCTCACTTTCATACAGTGTCGGGTGGTTATTGAGTCAGAGTCCCAGACCCGCAAGCAGTGTCATCTTTCATCGGCGGAGGAAGAAGGCAATCAGATTCAATATGAGTGATAAGCAGACTTCGTTTATTGATTCAACTTGCCATCTTTTATACTCTTACAATGATTTACGCCTACTAGTCAGTTGCTGATAGGCTGCAAGCCTAAAGGTTACATTAATATACTTCTCCTACTTGCGGTTTACTTTCGGTTTAACGGCAGGCTAACTTCCTTATTCCTGAGAGGGCACTTCCTCAAAGTTGTTTATCATACTTGTCCTCAACCGAATTTGACCTAGGGTTATTGGCGGTCGGTACTTTTCCCCTGCCACGTCAATCTCGTAACAGTAGAGATGTCAAGGCTGCTGAACCAGACTAGGCCGCAATCATCAAAACTGACTTTCTCGATACAGAGGGTCACTAGACCCACTGTGCCCTTTCTTTCTAAGCCATTCTCCAACAATACAGGAAAAGCATTTGAATGGAATCAGTCCAGAGCCTGCTCTCTGCTGGCAGCAACACCGTCAGCACAGAATGAACAGTGGCATATGCTCCCACAGCAGAAGGACCAGAAGGGAAAGCTAGTGCTGGGCCTCTTCAGCACACAAGCAGCCTTGCAACGGTGTCACCATCATTGCAGTCTCTCCTCGGTTTCATACCTAAAAGTCCATTTGAATACAAATTCTCAGGTGGTCTCTCTCAGCTGCCAAGCCGCACAGTGAGTACAGCACGAACGTTTGGCCTCTGCACCCACAGCAGTAGAGCCAGGATTGAAAGCTGGTGCACGACCTGTTCAGCACACAATCACCTTTACATTGGTGCCTCCATCGTTGCTTTCACTGCTCACTTTCATACAGGAAAAGCATTTCAATGGAATCAGTCCAGAGCCTGCTCTCTCTGCTGGCAGCAACAGAGTCAGCACAGAATGAACAGTGGCATCTGCTACCACGGCAGAAGGACCAGCAGGGAAAGCTAGTGCTGTGCCTCTTCAGCACACAAGCAGCTTTGCAACGGTGTCACCATCATTGCAGTCTCTCCTCGGTTTCATACCTAAAAGTCCATTTGAATCCAAATTCTCAGGTGGTCTCTCTCAGCTGCCCAGCAGCACAGTGAGTACAGCACGAATGTTTGGCCTCTGCTCCCACAGCAGAAGAGCCAGGATTGAAAGCTGGTGCTGGACCTGTTCAGCACACAATCACCTTTACATTGGTGCCTCCATTGTTGCTTTCACTGCTCACATTCATACAGGAAAAGCATTTGTATAGAATCAGTCCAGAGGCTGCTCTCTGCTGCGCAGCAACACAGCACAGAATGAACAGTGGCATCTCCTCCCACAGCAGAAGGACCAGCAGGGAAAGCTAGTGCTGGGCCTCTTCAGCACACAAGCAGTTTGCAACGGTGTCACCATCATTGCAGTTTCTCCTCGGTTTCATACCTAAAAGTCCATTTGAATCCGAATTCTCAGGTGGTGTCTCTCAGCTGCCCAGCAGCACAGTGAGTACATCACGAACGTTTGATCTCTGCTCCCACAGCAGAAGAGGCAGGATTGAAAGCTGGTGCTGGGCCTGTTCAGCACACAATCACCTTTACATTGGTGCCTCCATCGTTGCTTTCACTGCTGACTTTCATACAGGAAAAGCATTTGAATGGAATCAGTCCAGAGCCTGCTCTCTGCTGGCAGCAACACAGTCAGCACAGAATGAACAGTGGCATCTGCTCCCACAGCAGAAGGACCCGTAGGGAAAGCTAGTGCTGGGCCTCTTCAGCACACAGTCAGCTTTGCAACGGTGACACCATCATTGCAGTCTCTCCTCGGTTTCATATCTAAAAGTCCATTTGAATTTAAATTCTCAGGTGGACTCTCTCAGCAGCCAAGCAGCACAGTGAGTACAGCATGAACGTTTGGCCTCTGCTCCCACAGCAGAAGGGCCAGGATTGAAAGCTGGTGCTGGACCTGTTCAGCACACAATCACCTTTACATTGGTGCCTCCATCGTTGCTTTCACTGCTCACATTCATACAGGAAAAGCATTTGAATGGAATCAGTCCAGAGCCTGCTCTCTGCTGGCAGCAACACAGTCAGCACAGAATGAACAGTGGCATCTGCTCCCACAGCAGAAGGACCAGCAGGGAAAGCTAGTGCTGGCCCTCTTCAGCACACAAGCAGCTTTGCAACGGTGTCAACATCATTGCAGTCTCTCCTCGGTTTCATACCTAAAAGTCCATTTGAATCCAAATTCTCAGGTGGTCACACTCAGCTGCCCAGCAGCACAGTGAGTACAGCACTAACGTTTGCCCTCTGCTCCCACAGCAGAAGAGCCAGGATTGAAAGCTGGTGCTGGACCTGTTCAGCACACAATCACCTTTACATTGGTGCCTCCATCGTTGCTTTCACTGCTCACATTCATACAGGAAAAGCATTTGAATGGAATCAGTCCAGAACCTGCTCTCGGCAGGCAGCAACACAGTCAGCGCAGAATGAACAGTGGCATCTGCTCCCACAGCAGAAGGACCAGCAGGGAAAGCTAGTGCTGGGCCTCTTCAGCACACAGTCAGCTTTGCAACGGGGTCACCATCATTGCAGTCTCTCCTCGGTTTCATACCTAAAAGTCCATTTGAATCCAAATTCTCAGGTGGTGTCTCTCAGCTGCCCAGCAGCACAGTGAGTACAGCACGAACGTCTGCCCTCTGCTCCCACAGCAGAAGAGCAAGGATTGAAAGCTGGTGCTGGACCTGTTCAGCACACAATCACCTTTACATTGGTGCCTCCATCGTTGCTTTCAGTGCTCACATTCATACAGCAAAAGCATTTGAATGGAATCAGTCCAGAGGCTGCTCTCTGCTGGCAGCAACACATTCAGCACAGAATGAACAGTGGCATCTGCTCCCACACCAGAAGGACCAGCAGGGAAAGCTAGTGCTGGGCCTCTTCAGCACACAAGCAGCTTTGCAACAGTGTCACCATCATTGCAGTCTCTCCTCGGTTTCATACCTAAAAGTCCATTTGAATCCAAATTCTCAGGTGGTCTCTCTCAGCTGCCCAGCAGCACAGTGAGTACAGCACGAACGTTTGGCCTCTGCTCCCACAGCAGAAGAGCCAGGATTGAAAGCTGGTGCTGGACCTGTTCAGCACACAATCACCTTTACATTGGTGCCTCCATTGCTGATTTCACTGCTCACTTTCATACAGGAAAAGCATTTGAATGGCATCAGTGCAGAGCCTGCTCTCTGCTGGCAGCAACACACTCAGCACAGAATGAACAGTGGCATCTGCTCCCACAGCAGAAGGACCAGCAGGGAAAGCTAGTGCTGGGCCTCTTCAGCACACAAGCAGCTTTGCAACGGGGTCACCATCATTGCAGTCTCTCCTCGGTTTCATACCTAAAAGTCCATTTGAATCCAAATTCTCAGGTGGTCTCTCTCAGCTGCCCCGAAGCACAGCGAGTACAGCACGAACGTTTGGCCTCTGCTCCCACAGCAGAAGAGCCAGGATTGAAAGCTGGTGCTGGACCTGTTCAGCACACAATCCCCTTTACATTGGTGCCTCCATCGCTGCTTTCACTGTTCACATTCATTCAGGAAAAGCATATGAATGGAATCAGTCCAGAGCCTGCTCTCTGCTGCGCAGCATCACACGCAGCAAAGAATGAAGAGTGCCATCTGCTCCCACAGCAGAAGGACCAGCAGGGAAAGCTAGTGCTGGGCCTCTTCAGCACACAAGCAGCTTTGCAACGGGGTCACCATCATTGCAGTCTCTCCTCGGTTTCATACCTAAAAGTCCATTTGAATCCAAATTCTCAGGTGGTCTCTCTCAGCTGCCCAGCAGCACAGTGAGTACAGCACGAACGTTTGGCCTCTGCTCCCACAGCAGAAGAGCCAGGATAGAAAGCTGGTGCTGGACCTCTTCAGCACACAATCACCTTTACATTGGTGCCTCCATCGTTGCTTTCACTGCTCACGTTCATTCAGGAAAAGCATTTGAATGGAATCAGTCCAGAGGCTGCTCTCTGCTGCGCAGCAACACAATCAGCACAGAATGAACAGTGGCATCTGCTCCCACAGCAGAAGGACCAGAAGGGAAAGCTAGTGCTGTGTCTCTTCAGCACACAAGCAGCTTTGCAAAGGGGTCACCATCATTGCAGTCTCTCCTCGGTTTCATACCTAAAAGTCCATTTGAATCCAAATTCTCAGGTGGTGTCTCTCAGCTGCCCAGCAGCACAGTGAGGACAGCACGAACGTCTGCCCTTTGCTCCCACAGCAGAAGAGCCAGGATTGAAAGCTGGTGCTGGACCTGTTCAGCACACAATCCCCTTTACATTGGTGCCTCCATCGTTGCTTTCACTGCTCACATTCATTCAGGAAAAGCATTTGAATGGAATCAGTCCAGAGCCTGCTCTCTGCTGCGCAGCAACACAGTCAGCACAGAATGAACAGTGGCATCTGCTCCCACAGCAGAAGGACCAGCAGGGAAAGCTAGTGCTGGGCCTCTTCAGCACACAAGCAGCTTTGCAACGGGGTCACCATCATTGCAGTCTCTCCTCGGTTTCATACCTAAAAGTCCATTTGAATCCAAATTCTCAGGTGGTGTCTCTCAGCTGCCCAGCAGCACAGTGAGTACAGCACGAACGTTTGGCCTCTGCTCCCACAGCAGAAGAGCCAGGATTGAAAGCTGGTGCTGGACCTGTTCAGCACACAATCACCTTTACATTGGTGCCTCCATCGTTGCTTTCACTGTTCACATTCATTCAGGAAAAGCATTTGAATGGAATCAGTCCAGAGCCTGCTCTCTGCTGCACAGCAACACAGTGAGCACAGAATGAACAGTGGCATCTGCTCCCTCAGCAGAAGGACCAGCAGGGAAAGCTAGTGCTGGGACTCTTCAGCACACAAGCAGCTTTGCAACGGTGTCACCATCATTGCAGTCTCTCCTCGGTTTCATACCTAAAAGTCCATTTGAATCCAAATTCTCAGGTGGTGTCTCTCAGCTGCCCAGCAGCACAGTGAGTACAGCACGAACGTTTGGCCTCTGCTCCCACAGCAGAAGAGCCAGGATTGAAAGCTGGTGCTGGACCTGTTCAGCACACAATCACCTTTACATTGGTGCCTCCATCGTTGCTTTCACTGCTCACTTTCATACAGGAAAAGCATTTGAATAGAATCAGTCCAGAGCCTGCTCCCTGCTGGCAGCAACACAGCACAGAATGAACAGTGGCATCTGCTCACACGGCAGAAGGACCAGCAGGGAAAGCCTGTGCTCTGCTTCTTCAGCACACAAGCAGCTTTGCAAAGGTGTCACCATCATTGCAGTCTCTCCTCGGTTTCATACCTAAAAGTCCATTTGAATCCAAATTCTCAGGTGGTGTCTCTCAGCTGCCCAGCAGAACAGTGAGTACAGCACGAACGTTTGGCCTCTGCTCCCACAGCAGAAGAGCCAGGATTGAAAGCTGGTGCTGGACCTGTTCAGCACACAATACCCTTTACATTGCTGCCTCCATCGTTGCTTTCACTGCTCACTTTCACACAGGAAAAGCATTTGAATAAAATCAGACCAGAGCCTGCTCCCTGCTCACAGCAACACAGCGCAGAAATAACCGTGGCATCTGCTCACACGGCAGATTGACCAGCAGGGAAAGCCTGTGCTCTGCTTCTTCAGCACACAAGCAGCTTTGCAACGGGGTCACCATCATTGCAGTCTCTCCTCGGTTTCATACCTAAAAGTCCATTTGAATCCAAATTCTCAGGTGGTCTCTCTCAGCTGCCCAGCAGCACAGTGAGTACAGCACGAACGTTTGGCCTCTGCTCCCACAGCAGAAGAGCCAGGATAGAAAGCTGGTGCTGGACCTGTTCAGCACACAATGACCTTTACATTGGTGCCTCCATCGTTGCTTTCACTGCTCACGTTCATTCAGGAAAAGCATTTGAATGTAATCAGTCCAGAGGCTGCTCTCTGCTGCGCAGCAACACAATCAGCACAGAATGAACAGTGGCATCTGCTCCCACAGCAGAAGGACCAGAAGGGAAAGCTAGTGCTGGGCCTCTTCAGCACACAGTCAGCTTTGCAAAGGGGTCACCATCATTGCAGTCTCTCCTCGGTTTCATACCTAAAAGTCCATTTGAATCCAAATTCTCAGGTGGTGTCTCTCAGCTGCCCAGCAGCACAGTGAGTACAGCACGAACGTCTGCCCTTTGCTCCCACAGCAGAAGAGCCAGGATTGAAAGCTGGTGCTGGACCTGTTCAGCACACAATCCCCTTTACATTGGTGCCTCCATCGTTGCTTTCACTGCTCACATTCATTCAGGAAAAGCATTTGAATGGAATCAGTCCAGAGCCTGCTCTCTGCTGCGCAGCAACACAGTCAGCACAGAATGAACAGTGGCATCTGCTCCCACAGCAGAAGGACCAGCAGGGAGAGCTAGTGCTGGGCCTCTTCAGCACACAAGCAGCTTTGCAACGGGGTCACCATCATTGCAGTCTCTCCTCGGTTTCATACCTAAAAGTCCATTTGAATCCAAATTCTCAGGTGGTGTCTCTCAGCTGCCCAGCAGCACAGTGAGTACAGCACGAACGTTTGGCCTCTGCTCCCACAGCAGAAGAGCCAGGATTGAAAGCTGGTGCTGGACCTGTTCAGCACACAATCACCTTTACATTGGTGCCTCCATCGTTGCTTTCACTGTTCACATTCATTCAGGAAAAGCATTTGAATGGAATCAGTCCTGAGCCTGCTCTCTGCTGCACAGCAACACAGTGAGCACAGAATGAACAGTGGCATCTGCTCCCACGGCAGAAGGACCAGCAGGGAAAGCTAGTGCTGGGTCCCTTCAGCACACAAGCAGCTTTGCAACGGGGTCACCATCATTGCAGTCTCTCCTCGGTTTCATACCTAAAAGTCCATTTGAATCCAAATTCTCAGGTGGTCTCTCTCAGCTGCCCAGCAGCACAGTGAGTACAGCACGAACGTTTGGCCTCTGCTCCCACAGCAGAAGAGCAAGGATTGAAAGCTGGTGCTGGACCTGTTCAGCACACAATCACCTTTACATTGGTGCCTCCATCGTTGCTTTCACTGCTCACTTTCATACAGGAAAAGCATTTGAATGGAATCATTCCAGAGGCTGCTCTCTGCTGCGCAGCAACACAGTGAGCACAGAATGAACAGTGGCATCTGCTCACACGGCAGAAGGAGCAGCAGGGAAAGCTACTGCTCTGCTTCTTCAGCACACAAGCAGCTTTGCAACGGGGTCACCATCATTGCAGTCTCTCCTCGGTTTCATACCTAAAAGTCCATTTGAATCCAAATTCTCAGGTGGTGTCTCTCAGCTGCCCAGCAGCACAGTGAGTACAGCACGAACGTTTGGCCTCTGCTCCCACAGCAGAAGAGCCAGGATTGAAAGCTGGTGCTGGACCTGTTCAGCACACAATCACCTTTACATTGGTGCCTCCATCGTTGCTTTCACTGTTCACATTCATTCAGGAAAAGCATTTGAATGGAATCAGTCCAGAGGCTGCTCTCTGCTGCACAGCAACACAGTGAGCACAGAATGAACAGTGGCATCTGCTCCCTCAGCAGAAGGACCAGCAGGGAAAGCTAGTGCTGGGTCCCTTCAGCACACAAGCAGCTTTGCAACGGGGTCACCATCATTGCAGTCTCTCCTCGGTTTCATACCTAAAAGTCCATTTGAATCCAAATTCTCAGGTGGTCTCTCTCAGCTGCCCAGCAGCACAGTGAGTACAGCACGAACGTTTGGCCTCTGCTCCCACAGCAGAAGAGCAAGGATTGAAAGCTGGTGCTGGACCTGTTCAGCACACAATCACCTTTACATTGGTGCCTCCATCGTTGCTTTCACTGCTCACTTTCATACAGGAAAAGCATTTGAATGGAATCATTCCAGAGGCTGCTCTCTGCTGCGCAGCAACACAGTGAGCACAGAATGAACAGTGGCATCTGCTCACACGGCAGAATGACCAGCAGGGAAAGCTACCGCTCTGCTTCTTCAGCACACAAGCAGCTTTGCAACGGGGTCACCATCATTGCAGTCTCTCCTCGGGTTCATACCTAAAAGTCCATTTGAATCCAAATTCTCAGGTGGTGTCTCTCAGCTGCCCAGCAGCACAGTGAGTACAGCACGAACGTTTGGCATCTGCTCCCACAGCAGAAGAGCCAGGATTGAAAGCTGGTGCTGGACCTGTTCAGCACACAATCACCTTTACATTGGTGCCTCCATCGTTGCTTTCACTGCTCACTTTCATACAGGAAAAGCATTTGAATGGAATCAGTCCAGAGGCTGCTCTCTGCTGCGCAGCAACACAGTCAGCACAGAATGAACAGTGGCATCTGCTCACACGGCAGAAGGAGCAGCAGGGAAAGCTAGTGCTCTGCTTCTTCAGCACACAAGCAGCTTTGCAACGGGGTCACCATCATTGCAGTCTCTCCTCGGTTTCATACCTAAAAGTCCATTTGAATCCAAATTCTCCGGTGGTGTCTCTCAGCTGCCCAGCAGCACAGTGAGTACAGCACGAACGTTTGGCATCTGCTCCCACAGCAGAAGAGCCAGGATTGAAAGCTGGTGCTGGACCTGTTCAGCACACAATCACCTTTACATTGGTGCCTCCATCGTTGCTTTCACTGCTCACTTTCACACAGGAAAAGCATTTGAATGGAATCAGTCCAGAGGCTGCTCTCTGCTGCGCAGCAACACAGTGAGCACAGAATGAACAGTGGCATCTGCTCACACGGCAGAAGGACCAGCAGGGAAAGCTAGTGCTCTGCTTCTTCAGCACACAAGCAGCTTTGCAACGGGGTCACCATCATTGCAGTCTCTCCTCGGTTTCATACCTAAAAGTCCATTTGAATCCAAATTCTCAGGTGGTGTCTCTCAGCTGCCCAGCAGTACAGTGAGTACAGCACGAACGTTTGGCATCTGCTCCCACAGCAGAAGAGCCAGGATTGAAAGCTGGTGCTGGACATGGTCAGCACACAATCACCTTTACATTGGTGCATCCATCGTTGCTTTCACTGCTAACACTCATACAGGAAAAGCATTTGAATGGAATCAGTCCAGAGCCTGCTCTCTGCTGCGCAGCAACACAGTGAGCACAGAATGAACAGTGGCATCTGCTAACACAGCAGAAGGACCAGCAGGGAAAGCTAGTGCTGGGCTTCTTCAGCACACAAGCAGCTTTGCAACGGGATCACCATCATTGCAGTCTCTCCTCGGTTTCATACCTAAAAGTCCATTTGAATCCAAATTCTCAGGTGGTCTCTCTCAGCTGCCCAGCAGCACCGTGAGTACAGCACGAACGTTTGGCATCTGCTCCCACAGCAGAAGAGCCAGGATTGAAAGCTGGTGCTGGACCTGTTCAGCACACAATCCCCTTTACATTGGTGCCTCCATCGTTGCTTTCACTGCTCACTTTCATTCAGGAAAAGCATTTGAATGGAATCAGTCCAGAGGCTGCTCCATTCTGGCAGCAACACAGCACAGAATGAACAGTGGCATCTGCTCACACGACAGAAGGACCAGCAGGGAAGGCTTGTGCTGTGTCCCTTCAGCACACAAGCAGCTTTGCAACGGTGTCACCATCATTGCAGTCTCTCCTCGGTTTCATACCTAAAAGTCCATTTGAATCCAAATTCTCAGGTGGTCTCTCTCAGCTGCCCAGCAGCACAGTGAGTACAGCACGAACGTTTGGCATCTGCTCCCACAGCAGAAGAGCAAGGATTGAAAGCTGGTGAGGACTTGTTCAGCACACAATCACCTTGACATTGGTTCCTCCATCGTTGCTTTCGCTGCTAACACTCATACAGGAAAAGCATTTGAATGGAATCAGTCCAGAGGCTGCTCTCTGCTGCGCAGCAACACAGTCAGCACAGAATAAACAGTGGCATCTGCTCACACGGCAGAAGGACCAGCAGGGAAAGCTACTGCTCTGCTTCTTCAGCACACAAGCAGCTTTGCAACGGGGTCACCATCATTGCAGTCTCTCCTCGGTTTCATACCTAAAAGTCCATTTGAATCCAAATTCTCAGGTGGTCTCTCTCAGCTGCCCAGCAGCACAGTGAGTACAGCACGAACGTTTCGCCTCTGCTCCCACAGCAGAAGAGCAAGGATTGAAAGCTGGTGCTGGACCTGTTCAGCACACAATCACCTTTACATTGGTTCCTCCATCGTTGCTTTCACTGCTAACACTCATACAGGAAAAGCATTTGAATGGAATCAGTCCAGAGGCTGCTCTCTGCTGCGCAGCAACACAGTGAGCACAGAATGAACAGTGGCATCTGCTCACACGGCAGAAGGAGCAGCAGGGAAAGCTAGTGCTCTGCTTCTTCAGCACACAAGCAGCTTTGCAACGGGGTCACCATCATTGCAGTCTCTCCTCGGTTTCATACCTAAAAGTCCATTTGAATCCAAATTCTCAGGTGGTCTCTCTCAGCTGCCCAGCAGCACAGTGAGGACAGCACGAACGTTTGGCCTCTGCTCCCACAGCAGAAGAGCCAGGATTGAAAGCTGGTGCTGGACCTGTTCAGCACACAATCACCTTTACATTGGTTCCTCCATCGTTGCTTTCACTGCTAACACTCATACAGGAAAAGCATTTGAACGGAATCAGTCCAGAGGCTGCTCTCTGCTGCGCAGCAACACAGTGAGCACAGAATGAACAGTGGCATCTGCTCACACGGCAGAAGGAGCAGCAGGGAAAGCTAGTGCTCTGCTTCTTCAGCACACAAGCAGCTTTGCAACGGTGTCACCATCATTGCAGTCTCTCCTCGGTTTCATACCTAAAAGTCCATTTGAATCCAAATTCTCAGGTGGTCTCTCTCAGCTGCCCAGCAGCACAGTGAGTACAGCACGAACGTTTGGCCTCTGCTCCCACAGCAGAAGAGCAAGCATTGAAAGCTGGTGCTGGACCTGTTCAGCACACAATCCCCTTTACATTGGTGCCTCCATCGTTGCTTTCACTGCTCACTTTCATACAGGAAAAGCATTTGAATGGAATCAGTCCAGAGCCTGCTCTCTGCTGCGCAGCAACACAGTCAGCACAGAATGAACAGTGGCATCTGCTCACACGGCAGAAGGACCAGCAGGGAAAGCTACTGCTCTGCTTCTTCAGCACACAAGCAGCTTTGCAACGGGGTCACCATCATTGCAGTCTCTCCTCGGTTTCATACCTAAAAGTCCATTTGAATCCAAATTCTCAGGTGGTCTCTCTCAGCTGCCCAGCAGCACAGTGAGGACAGCACGAACGTTTGGCCTCTGCTCCCACAGCAGAAGAGCCAGGATTGAAAGCTGGTGCTGGACCTGTTCAGCACACAATCACCTTTACATTGGTGCATCCATCGTTGCTTTCACTGCTAACACTCATACAGGAAAAGCATTTGAATAGAATCAGTCCAGAGCCTGCTCCCTGCTGGCAGCAACACAGCGCAGAATAAACAGTGGCATCTGCTCACACGGCAGAAGGACCAGCAGGGAAAGCTTGTGCTGTGTCTCTTCAGCACACAAGCAGCTTTGCAACGGTGTCACCATCATTGCAGTCTCTCCTCGGTTTCATACCTAAAAGTCCATTTGAATCCAAATTCTCAGGTGGTCTCTCTCAGCTGCCCAGCAGCACAGTGAGTACAGCACGAACGTCTGCCCTCTGCTCCCACAGCAGAAGAGTAAGGATTGAAAGCTGGTGCTGGACCTGTTCAGCACACAATCACCTTTACATTGGTGCATCCATCGTTGCTTTCACTGTTCACTTTCATACAGGAAAAGCATTTGAATGGAATCAGTCCAGAGGCTGCTCTCTGCTGCGCAGCAACACAGTGAGCACAGAATGAACAGTGGCATCTGCTCACACGGCAGAAGGACCAGCAGGGAAAGCTAGTGCTCTGCTTCTTCAGCACACAAGCAGCTTTGCAACGGTGTCACCATCATTGCAGTCTCTCCTCGGTTTCATACCTAAAAGTCCATTTGAATCCAAATTCTCAGGTGGTCTCTCTCAGCTGCCCAGCAGCACAGTGAGTACAGCACGAACGTTTGGCCTCTGCTCCCACAGCAGAAGAGCAAGGATTGAAAGCTGGTGCTGGACCTGTTCAGCACACAATCCCCTTTACATTGGTGCCTCCATCGTTGCTTTCACTGCTCACTTTCATACAGGAAAAGCATTTGAATGGAATCACTCCAGAGGCTGCTCTCTGCTGCGCAGCAACACAGCACAGAATGAACAGTGGCATCTGCTCACACGGCAGAAGGACCAGCAGGGAAAGCTAGTGCTCTGCTTCTTCAGCACACAAGCAGCTTTGCAACGGGGTCACCATCATTGCAGTCTCTCCTCGGTTTCCTACCTAAAAGTCCATTTGAATCCAAATTCTCAGGTGGTCTCTCTCAGCTGCCCAGCAGCACAGTGAGTACAGCACGAACGTTTGGCATCTGCTCCCACAGCAGAAGAGCCAGGATTGAAAGCTGGTGCTGGACCTGTTCAGCACACAATCACCTTTACATTGGTGCATCCATCGTTGCTTTCACTGCTAACACTCATACAGGAAAAGCATTTGAATAGAATCAGTCCAGAGCCTGCTCCCTGCTGGCAGCAACACAGCACAGAATAAACAGTGGCATCTGCTCACACGGCAGAAGGACCAGCAGGGAAAGCTTGTGCTGTGTCTCTTCAGCACACAAGCAGCTTTGCAACGGGGTCACCATCATTGCAGTCTCTCCTCGGTTTCATACCTAAAAGTCCATTTGAATCCAAATTCTCAGGTGGTCTCTCTCAGCTGCCCAGCAGCACCGTGAGTACAGCACGAACGTTTGGCATCTGCTCCCACAGCAGAAGAGCAAGGATTGAAAGCTGGTGCTGGACCTGTTCAGCACACAATCACCTTTACATTGGTTCCTCCATCGTTGCTTTCGCTGCTAACACTCATACAGGAAAAGCATTTGAATAGAATCAATCCAGAGCCTGCTCTCTGCTCACAGCAACACCGCACAGGAAGAACAGTGGCATCTGCTCACATGGCAGAAGGACCAGCAGGGAAAGCTAGTGCTGTGTCTCTTCAGCACACAAGCAGCTTTGCAACGGGGTCACCATCATTGCAGTCTCTCCTCGGTTTCATACCTAAAAGTCCATTTGAATCCAAATTCTCAGGTGGTCTCTCTCAGCTGCCCAGAAGCACAGTGAGTACAGCACGAACGTTTGGCCTCTGCTCCAACAGCAGAACAGCCAGGATTGAAAGCTGGTGCTGGACCTGTTCAGCACACAATCACCTTTACATTGGTTCCTCCATAGTTGCTTTCACTGCTAACACTCATACAGGAAAAGCATTTGAATAGAATCAGTCCAGAGCCTGCTCCCTGCTGGCAGCAACACAGCACAGAATGAACAGTGGCATCTGCTCACACGGCAGAAGGACCAGCAGGGAAAGCTCGTGCTGCGTCTCTTCAGCACACAAGCAGCTTTGCAACGGGGTCACCATCATTGCAGTCTCTCCTCGGTTTCATACCTAAAAGTCCATTTGAATCCAAATTCTCAGGTGGTCTCTCTCAGCTGCCCAGCAGCACAGTGAGGACAGCACGAACGTTTGGCCTCTGCTCCCACAGCAGAAGAGCCAGGATTGAAAGCTGGTGCTGGACCTGTTCAGCACACAATCACCTTTATATTGGTGCATCCATCGTTGCTTTCACTGCTCACTTTCATACAGGAAAAGCATTTGAATGGGATCAGTCCTGAGCCTGCTCTCTGCTGCGCAGCAACACAGTCAGCACAGAATGAACAGTGGCATCTGCTCACACTGCAGAAGGACCAGCAGGGAAAGCTAGTGCTGGGCCTCTTCAGCACACCAGGAGCTTTGCAACGGTGTCACCATCATTGCAGTCTCTCCTCGGTTTCATACCTAAATGTCCATTTGAATCCAAATTCTCAGGTGGTCTCTCTCAGCTGCCCAGCAGCACAGTGAGTACAGCACGAACGTTTGGCCTCTGCTCCCACAGCAGAAGAGCCAGGATTGAAAGTTGGTGCTGGACCTGTTCAGCAAACAATCCCCTTTACATTGGTGCCTCCATCGTTGCCTTCACTGCTCACTTTCATTCAGGAAAAGCATTTGAATGGAATCAGTCCAGAGCCTGCTCTCTGCTGCGCAGCAACACAGTGAGCACAGAATGAACAGTGGCATCTGCTCACACGGCAGAAGGACCAGCAGGGAAAGCTAGCGCTCTGCTTCTTCAGCACACAAGAAGCTTTGCAACGGGGTCATCATCATTGCAGTCTCTCCTCGGTTTCATACCTAAAAGACCATTTGAATCCAAATTCTCAGGTGGTCTCTCTCAGCTGCCCAGCAGAACAGTTAGTACAGCACGAACGTTTGGCCTCTGCTCCCACAGCAGAAGAGCCAGGATTGAAAGTTGGTGCTGGACCTGTTCAGCACACAATCCCCTTTACATTGGTGCCTCCATCGTTGCTTTCACTGCTCACTTTCATACAGGAAAAGCATTTGAATGGAATCAGTCCAGAGCCTGCTCTCTGCTACGCAGCAACACAGCACAGAATGAACAGTGGCATCTGCTCCCACGGCAGAAGGATCAACAGGGAAAGCTAGTGCTGGACCTCCTCAGCACACAAACAGCTTTGCAACGGGGTCACCATCATTGCAGTCTCTCCTCGGTTTCATACCTAAAAGTCCATTTGAATCCAAATTCTCAGGTGGTCTCTCTCAGCTGCCCAGCAGCACAGTGAGGACAGCACGATCGTTTGGCCTCTACTCCCACAGCAGAAGAGGCAGGATTGAAAGCTGGTGCTGGACCTGTTCAGCACACAATCACCTTTACATTGGTGACTCCATCGTTGCTTTCATTGCTCACTTTCATACAGGAAAAGCATTTGAATGGAATCAGTCCAGAGGCTGCTCTCTGCTAACAGCGACACACTCAGCACAGAATGAACAGTGGCATCTGCTCACACGGCAGAAGGACCAGCAGGGAAAGCTAGTGCTGGGCTTTATCAGCACACAAGCAGCTTTGCAACGGGGTCACCATCATTGCAGTCTCTCCTCGGTTTCATAACTAAAAGTCCATTTGAATCCAAATTCTCAGGTGGTCTCTCTCAGCTGCCCAGCAGCACAGTGAGTACAGCACGAACGTTTGGCCTCTGCTCCCACAGCAGAAGAGCCAGGATTGAAAGCTGGTGCTGGACCTGTTCAGCACACAATCCCCTTTACATTGGTGCCTCCATCGTTGCTTTCACTGCTCACTTTCATACAGGAAAAGCATTTGAATGGAATCAGCCCAGAGCCTGCTCTCTGCTGCGCAGCAACAAAGTCAGCACAGAATGAACAGTGGCATCTGCTCACACGGCAGAAGGACCAGCAGGGAAACCTAGTGCTGGGCTTCTTCAGCACACAAGCAGCTTTGCAACGGTGTCACCATCATTGCAGTCTCTCCTCGGTTTCATACCTAAAAGTCCATTTGAATCCAAATTCTCAGGTGGTCTCTCTCAGCTGCCCAGCAGCACAGTGAGGACAGCACGAACGTTTGGCCTCTGCTCCCACAGCAGAAGAGCCAGGATTGAAAGCTGGGGCTGGACATGGTCAGCACACAATCACCTTTACATTGGTGCCTCCATCGTTGCTTTCACTGCTAACACTCATAGGGGGAAAGCATTTGAATAGAATCAGTCCAGAGCCTGCTCCCTGCTCACAGCAACACAGCACAGAAAGAACAGTGGCATCTGCTCACACGGCAGAAGGACCAGCAGGGAAAGCTAGTGCTGTGTCTCTTCAGCACACAATCAGCTTTGCAACGGTGTCACCATCATTGCAGTCTCTCCTCGGTTTCATACCTAAAAGTCCATTTGAATCCAAATTCTCAGGTGGTCTCTCTCAGCTGCCCAGCAGCACAGTGAGGACAGCACGAACGTTTGGCCTCTGCTCCCACAGCAGAAGAGCCAGGATTGAAAGCTGGTGCTGGACCTGTTCAGCACACAATCCCCTTTACATTGGTGCCTCCATCGTTGCTTTCACTGCTCACTTTCACACAGGAAAAGCATTTGAATGGAATCAGTCCAGAGGCTGCTCTCTGCTGCGCAGCAACACAGTCAGCACAGAATGATCAGTGGTATCTGCTCACACGGCAGAAGGACCAGCAGGGAAAGCTAGTGCTCTGCTTCTTCAGCACACAAGCAGCTTTGCAACGGGGTCACCATCATTGCAGTCTCTCCTCGGTTTCATACCTAAAAGTCCATTTGAATCCAAATTCTCAGGTGGTGTCTCTCAGCTGCCCAGCAGCACAGTGAGTACAGCACGAACGTTTGGCCTCTGCTCCCACAGCAGAAGAGCCAGGATTGAAAGCTGGTGCTGGACCTGTTCAGCACACAATCACCTTTACATTGGTGCCTCCATCGTTGCTTTCCCTGCTAACACTCATACAGGAAAAGCGTTTGAATGGAATCAGTCCAGAGCCTGCTCCCGGCTGGCAGCAACACAGCACAGAATGAACAGTGGCATGTGCTCACACGGCAGAAGGACCAGCAGGGAAAGCTTGTGCTGTGTCTCTTCAGCACACAAGCAGCTTTGCAACGGGGTCACCATCATTGCAGTCTCTCCTCGGTTTCATACCTAAAAGTCCATATGAATCCAAATTCTCAGGTGGTCTCTCTCAGCTGCCCAGCAGCACAGTGAGGACAGCACGAACGTTTGGCCTCTGCTCCCACAGCAGAAGAGCCAGGATTGAAAGCTGGTGCTGGACCTGTTCAGCACACAATCACCTTTACATTGGTTCCTCCATCGTTGCTTCACTGCTAACACTCATACAGGAAAAGCATTAGAATAGAATCAGTCCAGAGCCTGCTCTCTGATGCGCAGCAACACAGCACAGAATGAACAGTGGCATCTGCTCACACGGCAGAAGGACCAGCAGGGAAAGCTTGTGCTGTGTCCCTTCAGCACACAAGCAGCTTTGCAATGGTGTCACCATCATTGCAGTCTCTCCTCGGTTTCATACCTAAAAGTCCATTTGAATCCAAATTCTCAGGTGGTCTCTCTCAGCTGCCCAGCAGCACAGTGAGGACAGCACGAACGTTTGGCCTCTGCTCCCACAGCAGAAGAGCCAGGATTGAAAGCTGGTGCTGGACCTGTTCAGCACACAATCACCTTGACATTGGTGCCTCCATCGTTGCTTTCACTGCTCACTTTCACACAGGAAAAGCATTTGAATAGAATCAGTCCAGAGCCTGCTCTCTGCTGTGCAGCAACACAGTGAGCACAGAATGAACAGTGGCATCTGCTCACACGGCAGAAGGACCAGCAGGGAAAGCTACTGCTCTGCTTCTTCAGCACACAAGCAGCTTTGCAACGGGGTCACCATCATTGCAGTCTCTCCTCGGTTTCAAACCTAAAAGTCCATTTGAATCCAAATTCTCAGGTGGTCTCTCTCAGCTGCCCAGCAGCACAGTGAGTACAGCACGAACGTTTGGCATCTGCTCCCACAGCAGAAGAGCCAGGATTGAAAGCTGGTGCTGGACATGATCAGCACACAATCACCTTTACATTGGTGCATCCATCGTTGCTTTCACTGCTAACACTCATACAGGAAAAGCATTTGAAAGGAATCAGTCCAGAGCCTGCTCTCTGCTGCGCAGCAACACAGCACAGAATGAACAGTGGCATCTGCTAACACAGCAGAAGGACCAGCAGGGAAAGCTAGTGCAGGGCCTCTTCAGCACACAAGCAGCTTTGCAACAGTGTCACCATCATTGCAGTCTCTCCTCAGTTTCATACCTAAAGTCCATTTGAATCCAAATTCTCAGGTGGTCTCTCTCAGCTGCCCAGCAGCACAGTGAGGACAGCACGAACGTTTGGGATCTGCTCCCACAGCAGAAGAGCCAGGATTGAAAGCTGGTGCTGGACCTGTTCAGCACACAATCCCCTTTACATTGGTGCCTCCATCGTTGCTTTCACTGCTGATTTTCACACAGGAAAAGTATTTGAATGGAATCAGTCCAGAGGCTGCTCTCTGCTGCGCAGCACCACAGTCAGCACAGAATGAACAGTGGATTCTGCTAAAACAGCAGAAGGACCAGCAGGGAAAGCTAGGGCTGGGCTTCTTCAGCACACAAGCAGCTTTGCAAAGGTGTCACCATCATTGCAGTCTCTCCTCGGTTTCATACCTAAAAGTCCATTTGAATCCAAATTCTCAGGTGGTCTCTCTCAGCTGCCCAGCAGCACAGTGAGTACAGCACGAACGTTTGGCCTCTGCTCCCACAGCAGAAGAGCAAGGATTGAAAGCTGGTGCTGGACCTGTTCAGCACACAATCCCCTTTACATTGGTGCCTCCATCGTTGCTTTCACTGCTGACTTTCATACAGGAAAAGCATTTGAATGGAATCCGTCCAGAGCCTGCTCTCTGCTGCGCAGCAACACAGTCAGCACAGAATGAACAGTGGCATCTGTTCACACGGCAGAAGGACCAGCAGGGAAAGCTAGTGCTCTGCTTCTTCAGCACACAAGCAGCTTTGCAACGGGGTCACCATCATTGCAGTCTCTCCTCGGTTTCATACCTAAAAGTCCATTTGAATCCAAATTCTCAGGTGGTCTCTCTCAGCTGCCCAGCAGCACAGTGAGTACAGCACGAACGTTTGGCATCTGCTCCCACAGCAGAAGAGCCAGGATTGAAAGCTGGGGCTGGACCTGTTCAGCACACAATCACCTTTACATTGGTACCTCCATCGTTGCTTTCACTGCTAACACTCATACAGGAAAAGCATTTGAATAGAATCAGTCCAGAGCCTGCTCCCTGCTCACAGCAACACAGCACAGAATGAACAGTGGCATCTGCTCACACGGCAGAAGGACCAGCAGGGAAAGCTTGCGCTGTGTCTCTTCAGCACACAAGCAGCTTTGCAACGGGGTCACCATCATTGCAGTCTCTCCTCGGTTTCATACCTAAAAGTCCATTTGAATCCAAATTCTCAGGTGGTGTCTCTCAGCTGCCCAGCAGCACAGTGAGTACAGCACGAACGTTTGGCCGCTGCTCCCACAGCAGAAGAGCCAGGATTGAAAGCTGGTGCTCGACCTGTTCAGCACACAATCACCTTTACATTGGTTTCTCCATCGTTGCTTTCACTGCTAACACTCATACAGGAAAAGCATTTGAATAGAATCAGTCCAGAGCCTGCTCCCTGCTCACAGCAACACAGCACAGAATGAACATTGGCATCTGCTCACACGGCAGAAGGACCAGCTGGGAAAGCTAGTGCTGTGTCTCTTCAGCACACAATCAGCTTTGCAACGGTGTCACCATCATTGCAGTCTCTCCTCGGTTTCATACCTAAAAGTCCATTTGAATCCAAATTCTCAGGTGTTCTCTCTCAGCTGCCCAGCAGCACAGTGAGTACAGCACGAACGTTTGGCCTCTGCTCCCACAGCAGAAGATCCAGGATTGAAAGCTGGTGCTGGACCTGTTCAGCACACAATCCCTTTTACATTGGTGCATTCATCGTTGCTTTCACTGCTCACTTTCATACAGGAAAAGCATTTGAATGGAATCAGTCCAGAGGCTGCTCTCTGCTGCGCAGCAACACAGTCAGCACAGAATGAACAGTGGCATCTGCTCACACGGCAGAAGGAGCAGCAGGGAAAGCTAGTGCTCTGCTTCTTCAGCACACAAGCAGCTTTGCAACGGGGTCACCATCATTGCAGTCTCACCTCGGCTTCATACCTAAAAGTCCATTTGAATCCGAATTCTCAGGTGGTGTCGCTCAGCTGCCCAGCAGCACAGTGAGTACAGCACGAACGTTTGGCCTCTGCTCCCACAGCAGAAGAGCCAGGATTGAAAGCTGTTGCTGGACCTGTTCAGCACACAATCCCCTTTACATTGGTGCCTCCATCGTTGCTTTCACTGCTCACTTTCATACAGGAAAAGCATTTGAATAGAATCAGTCCAGAGCCTGCTCTCAGCTGTGCAGGAACACAGTCAGCACAGAATGAACAGTGGCATCTGCTCACACGGCAGAAGGACCAGCAGGGAAAGCTAGTGCTGGGCTTCTTCAGCACACAAGCAGCTTTGCAACGGGGTCACCATCATTGCAGTCTCTCCTCGGTTTCATACCTAAAAGTCCATTTGAATACAAATTCTCAGGTGGTCTCAGCTGCCCAGCAGCACAGTGAGTACAGCACGAACGTTTGGCATCTGCTCCCACAGCAGAAGAGCCAGGATTGAAAGCTGGTGCTGGACCTGTTCAGCACACAATCACCTTTACATTAGTGCCTCCATCGTTGCTTTCACTGCTAACACTCATACAGGAAAAGCATTTGAATAGAATCAGCCCAGAGCCTGCTCCCTGCTGCGCAGGAACACAGTCAGCACAGAATGAACAGTGGCATCTGCTCACACGGCAGAAGGAGCAGCAGGGAAAGCTAGTGCTCTGCTTCTTCAGCACACAAGCAGCTTTGCAACGGGGTCACCATCATTGCAGTCTCTCCTCGTTTTCATACCTAAAAGTCCATTTGAATCCAAATTCTCAGGTGGTGTCTCTCAGCTGCCCAGCAGCACAGTGAGTACAGCACGAACGTTTGGCATCTGCTCCCACAGCAGAAGAGCCAGGATTGAAAGCTGGTGCTGGACCTGTTCAGCACACAATCACCTTTACATTGGTGCCTCCATCGTTGCTTTCACTGCTAACACTCATACAGGAAAAGCATTTGAATAGAATCAGTCCAGAGCCTGCTCCCTGCTCACAGCAACACAGCACAGAATGAACAGTGGTATCTGCTCACACGGCAGAAGGACCAGCAGGGAAAGCTAGTGCTGTGTCTCTTCAGCACACAAGCAGCTTTGCAACGGGGTCACCATCATTGCAGTCTCTCCTCGGTTTCCTACCTAAAAGTCCATTTCAATCCGAATTCTCAGGTGGTGTCTCTCAGCTGCCCAGCAGCACAGTTAGTACAGCACGAACGTTTGGCCTCTGCTCCCACAGCAGAAGAGCCAGGATTGAAAGCTGGTGCTGGACCTGTTCAGCACACAATCACCTTTACATTGGTGCCTCCATCGTTGCTTTCACTGCTCACGTTCATACAGGAAAAGCATTTGAATAGAATCCTTCCAGAGCCTGCTCCCTGCTGGCAGCAACACAGCACAGAATGAACAGTGGCATCTGCTCACACGGCAGAAGGAGCAGCAGGGAAAGCTAGGGCTGTGTCTCATCAGCACACAAGCAGCTTTGTAACAGGGTCACCATCATTGCAGTCTCTCCTCGGCTTCATACCTAAAAGTCCATTTGAATCCGAATTCTCAGGTGGTGTCGCTCAGCTGCCCAGCAGCACAGTGAGTACAGCACGAACGTTTGGCCTCTGCTCCCACAGCAGAAGAGCCAGGATTGAAAGCTGGTGCTGGACCTGTTCAGCACACAATCCCCTTTACATTGGTGCCTCCATCGTTGCTTTCACTGCTAACACTCATACAGGAAAAGCATTTGAATGAAATCAGTCCAGAGCCTGCTCTCTGCTGTGCAGGAACACAGTCAGCACAGAATGAACAGTGGCATCTGCTCCCACGGCAGAAGGAGCAGCAGGGAAAGCTAGTGCTCTGCTTCTTCAGCACACAAGCAGCTTTGCAACGGGGTCACCATCATTGCAGTCTCTCCTCGGTTTCCTACCTAAAAGTCCATTTGAATACAAATTCTCAGGTGGTCTCAGATGCCCAGAAGCACAGTGAGTACAGCACGAACGTTTGGCATCTGCTCCCACAGCAGAAGAGCCAGGATTGAAAGCTGGTGCTGGACCTGTTCAGCACACAATCACCTTTACATTGGTGCCTCCATCGTTGCTTTCACTGCTAACACTCATACAGGAAAAGCATTTGAATAGAATCAGTCCAGAGCCTGCTCCCTGCTGGCAGCAACACAGCACAGAATGAACAGTGGCATCTGCTCACACGGCAGAAGGAGCAGCAGGGAAAGCTAGTGCTCTGCTTCTTCAGCACACAAGCAGCTTTGCAACGGGGTCACCCTCATTACAGTCTCTCCTAGGTTTCATACCTAAAAGTCCATTTGAATCCAAATTCTCAGGTGGTGTCTCTCAGCTGCCCAGCAGCACAGTGAGTACAGCACGAACGTTTGGCCTCTGCTCCCACAGCAGAAGATCCAGGATTGAAAGCTGGTGCTGGACCTGTTCAGCACACAATCCCTTTTACATTGGTGCATTCATCGTTGCTTTCACTGCTCACTTTCATACAGGAAAAGCATTTGAATGGAATCAGTCCAGAGGCTGCTCTCTGCTGCGCAGGAACACAGTCAGCACAGAATGAACAGTGGCATCTGCTCACACGGCAGAAGGAGCAGCAGGGAAAGCTAGTGCTCTGCTTCTTCAGCACACAAGCAGCTTTGCAACGGGGTCACCATCATTGCAGTCTCACCTCGGCTTCATACCTAAAAGTCCATTTGAATCCGAATTCTCAGGTGGTGTCGCTCAGCTGCCCAGCAGCACAGTGAGTACAGCACGAACGTTTGGCCTCTGCTCCCACAGCAGAAGAGCCAGGATTGAAAGCTGTTGCTGGACCTGTTCAGCACACAATCACCTTTACATTGGTGCCTCCATCGTTGCTTTCACTGCTCACTTTCATACAGGAAAAGCATTTGAATAGAATCAGTCCAGAGCCTGCTCTCAGCTGTGCAGGAACACAGTCAGCACAGAATGAACAGTGGCATCTGCTCACACGGCAGAAGGACCAGCAGGGAAAGCTAGTGCTGGGCTTCTTCAGCACACAAGCAGCTTTGCAACGGGGTCACCATCATTGCAGTCTCTCCTCGGTTTCATACCTAAAAGTCCATTTGAATACAAATTCTCAGGTGGTCTCAGCTGCCCAGCAGCACAGTGAGTACAGCACGAACGTTTGGCATCTGCTCCCACAGCAGAAGAGCCAGGATTGAAAGCTGGTGCTGGACCTGTTCAGCACACAATCACCTTTACATTAGTGCCTCCATCGTTGCTTTCACTGCTAACACTCATACAGGAAAAGCATTTGAATAGAATCAGCCCAGAGCCTGCTCCCTGCTGCGCAGGAACACAGTCAGCACAGAATGAACAGTGGCATCTGCTCACACGGCAGAAGGAGCAGCAGGGAAAGCTAGTGCTCTGCTTCTTCAGCACACAAGCAGCTTTGCAACGGGGTCACCATCATTGCAGTCTCTCCTCGTTTTCATACCTAAAAGTCCATTTGAATCCAAATTCTCAGGTGGTGTCTCTCAGCTGCCCAGCAGCACAGTGAGTACAGCACGAACGTTTGGCATCTGCTCCCACAGCAGAAGAGCCAGGATTGAAAGCTGGTGCTGGACCTGTTCAGCACACAATCACCTTTACATTGGTGCCTCCATCGTTGCTTTCACTGCTAACACTCATACAGGAAAAGCATTTGAATAGAATCAGTCCAGAGCCTGCTCCCTGCTCACAGCAACACAGCACAGAATGAACAGTGGTATCTGCTCACATGGCAGAAGGACCAGCAGGGAAAGCTAGTGCTGTGTCTCTTCAGCACACAAGCAGCTTTGCAACGGGGTCACCATCATTGCAGTCTCTCCTCGGTTTCCTACCTAAAAGTCCATTTCAATCCGAATTCTCAGGTGGTGTCTCTCAGCTGCCCAGCAGCACAGTTAGTACAGCACGAACGTTTGGCCTCTGCTCCCACAGCAGAAGAGCCAGGATTGAAAGCTGGTGCTGGACCTGTTCAGCACACAATCCCCTTTACATTGGTGCCTCCATCGTTGCTTTCACTGCTCACGTTCATACAGGAAAAGCATTTGAATAGAATCCGTCCAGAGCCTGCTCCCTGCTGGCAGCAACACAGCACAGAATGAACAGTGGCATCTGCTCACACGGCAGAAGGAGCAGCAGGGAAAGCTAGGGCTGTGTCTCATCAGCACACAAGCAGCTTTGTAACAGGGTCACCATCATTGCAGTCTCTCCTCGGCTTCATACCTAAAAGTCCATTTGAATCCGAATTCTCAGGTGGTGTCGCTCAGCTGCCCAGCAGCACAGTGAGTACAGCACGAACGTTTGGCCTCTGCTCCCACAGCAGAAGAGCCAGGATTGAAAGCTGGTGCTGGACCTGTTCAGCACACAATCCCCTTTACATTGGTGCCTCCATCGTTGCTTTCACTGCTAACACTCATACAGGAAAAGCATTTGAATGAAATCAGTCCAGAGCCTGCTCTCTGCTGTGCAGGAACACAGTCAGCACAGAATGAACAGTGGCATCTGCTCCCACGGCAGAAGGAGCAGCAGGGAAAGCTAGTGCTCTGCTTCTTCAGCACACAAGCAGCTTTGCAACGGGGTCACCATCATTGCAGTCTCTCCTCGGTTTCCTACCTAAAAGTCCATTTGAATACAAATTCTCAGGTGGTCTCAGATGCCCAGAAGCACAGTGAGTACAGCACGAACGTTTGGCATCTGCTCCCACAGCAGAAGAGCCAGGATTGAAAGCTGGTGCTGGACCTGTTCAGCACACAATCACCTTTACATTGGTGCCTCCATCGTTGCTTTCACTGCTAACACTCATACAGGAAAAGCATTTGAATAGAATCAGTCCAGAGCCTGCTCCCTGCTGGCAGCAACACAGCACAGAATGAACAGTGGCATCTGCTCACACGGCAGAAGGAGCAGCAGGGAAAGCTAGTGCTCTGCTTCTTCAGCACACAAGCAGCTTTGCAACGGGGTCACCCTCATTACAGTCTCTCCTAGGTTTCATACCTAAAAGTCCATTTGAATCCAAATTCTCAGGTGGTGTCTCTCAGCTGCCCAGCAGCACAGTGAGTACAGCACGAACGTTTGGCCTCTGCTCCCACAGCAGAAGATCCAGGATTGAAAGCTGGTGCTGGACCTGTTCAGCACACAATCCCTTTTACATTGGTGCATTCATCGTTGCTTTCACTGCTCACTTTCATACAGGAAAAGCATTTGAATGGAATCAGTCCAGAGGCTGCTCTCTGCTGCGCAGCAACACAGTCAGCACAGAATGAACAGTGGCATCTGCTCACACGGCAGAAGGAGCAGCAGGGAAAGCTAGTGCTCTGCTTCTTCAGCACACAAGCAGCTTTGCAACGGGGTCACCATCATTGCAGTCTCTCCTCGGCTTCATACCTAAAAGTCCATTTGAATCCGAATTCTCAGGTGGTGTCGCTCAGCTGCCCAGCAGCACAGTGAGTACAGCACGAACGTTTGGCCTCTGCTCCCACAGCAGAAGAGCCAGGATTGAAAGCTGGTGCTGGACCTGTTCAGCACACAATCACCTTTACATTGGTGCCTCCATCGTTGCTTTCACTGCTCACTTTCATACAGGAAAAGCATTTGAATGGAATCAGTCCAGAGCCTGCTCTCGGCTGTGCAGGAACACAGCACAGAATGAACAGTGGCATCTGCTCACACGGCAGAAGGAGCAGCAGGGAAAGCTAGTGCTCTGCTTCTTCAGCACACAAGCAGCTTTGCAACGGGGTCACCATCATTGCAGTCTCTCCTCGGTTTCATACCTAAAAGTCCATTTGAATCCAAATTCTCAGGTGGTGTCTCTCAGTTGCCCAGCAGCACAGTGAGTACAGCACGAACGTTTGGCCTCTGCTCCCACAGCAGAAGAGCCAGGATTGAAAGCTGGTGCTGGACCTGTTCAGCACACAATCCCCTTTACATTGGTGCCTCCATCGTTGCTTTCACTGCTCACTTTCATACAGGAAAAGCATTTGAATGGAATCAGTCCAGAGCCTGCTCTCTGCTGCGCAGCAACACAGTCAGCACAGAATGAACAGTGGCATCTGCTCACACGGCAGAAGGAGCAGCAGGGAAAGCTAGTGCTCTGCTTCTTCAGCACACAAGCAGCTTTGCAACGGGGTCACCATCATTGCAGTCTCTCCTCGGGTTCATACCTAAAAGTCCATTTGAATCCAAATTCTCAAGTGGTCTCAGCTGCCCAGCAGCACAGTGAGTACAGCACGAACGTTTGGCATCTGCTCCCACAGCAGAAGAGCCAGGATTGAAAGCTGGTGCTGGACCTGTTCAGCACACAATCCCCTTTACATTGGTGCATCCATCGTTGCTTTCACTGCTAACACTCATACAGGAAAAGCATTTGAATGGAATCCGTCCAGAGCCTGCTCCCTGCTGGCAGCAACACAGCACAGAATGAACAGTGGCATCTGCTCACACGGCAGAAGGAGCAGCAGGGAAAGCTAGTGCTCTGCTTCTTCAGCACACAAGCAGCTTTGCAACGGGGTCACCATCATTGCAGTCTCTCCTCGGTTTCATACCTAAAAGTCCATTTGAATCCAAATTCTCAGGTGGTCTCAGCTGCCCAGCAGCACAGTGAGTACAGCACAAACGTTTGGCCTCTGCTCCCACAGCAGAAGAGCCAGGATTGAAAGCTGGTGCTGGACCTGTTCAGCACACAATCACCTTTACATTGGTGCCTCCATCGTTGCTTTCACTGCTCACTTTCATACAGGAAAAGCATTTGAATGGAATCAGTCCAGAGCCTGCTCTCTGCTGCGCAGGAACACAGTCAGCACAGAATGAACAGTGGCATCTGCTCACACGGCAGAAGGAGCAGCAGAGAAAGCTAGTGGTCTGCTTCTTCAGCACGCAAGCAGCTTTGCAACGGGGTCACCATCATTGCAGTCTGTCCTCGGTTTCATACCTAAAAGTCCATTTGAATCCAAATTCTCAGGTGGTCTCAGCTGCCCAGCAGCACAGTGAGTACAGCACGAACGTTTGGCATCTGCTCCCACAGCAGAAGAGCAAGGATTGAAAGCTGGTGCTGGACCTGTTCAGCACACAATCACCTTTACATTGGTGCCTCCATCGTTGCTTTCACTGCTAACACTCATACAGGAAAAGCATTTGAATAGAATCAGTCCAGAGCCTGCTCTCTGCTGCGCAGCAACACAGTCAGCTCAGAATGAACAGTGGCATCTGCTCACACGGCAGAAGGACCAGCAGGGAAAGCTAGTGCTGTGTCTCTTCAACACACAAGCAGCTTTGCAACGGGGTCACCATCATTGCAGTCTCTCCTCGGATTCCTACCTAAAAGTCCATTTGAATCCAAATTCTCAGGTGGTGTCTCTCAGCTGCCCAGCAGCACAGTTAGTACAGCACGAACGTTTGGCCTCTGCTCCCACAGCAGAAGAGCCAGGATTGAAAGCTGGTGCTGGACCTGTTCAGCACACAATCCCCTTTACATTGGTGCCTCCATCGTTGCTTTCACTGCTCACTTTCATACAGGAAAAGCATTTGAATGGAATCAGTCCAGAGCCTGCTCTCTGCTGCGCAGCAACACAGTCAGCACAGAATGAACAGTGGCATCTGCTCACATGGCAGAAGGAGCAGCAGGGAAAGCTAGTGCTCTGCTTCTCCAGCGCACAAGCAGCTTTGCAACGGGGTCACCATCATTGCAGTCTCTCCTCGGTTTCATACCTAAAAGTCCATTTGAATCCAAATTCTCAGGTGGTCTCTCTCAGCTGCCCAGCAGCACAGTGAGAACAGCACGAACATTTGGCATCTGCTCCCACAGCAGAAGAGCCAGGATTGAAAGCTGGTCCTGGACCTGTTCAGCACACAATCCCCTTTATACTGGTGCCTCCATCGTTGCTTTCACTGCTCACTTTCATACAGGAAAAGCATTTGAATAGAATCAGTCCAGAGCCTGCTCTCTGCTGCGCAGCAACACACTCAGCACAGAATGAACAGTGGATTCTGCTCAAACAGCAGAAGGACCAGCAGGGAAAGCTAGTGCTGGGCTTCTTCAGCACACAAGCAGCTTTGCAACGGGGTTACAATCATTGCAGTCTCTCCTCGGTTTCATACCTAAAAGTCCATTTGAATCCAAATTCTCAGGTGGTGTCTCTCAGCTGCCCAGCAGCACAGTTAGTACAGCACGAACGTTTGGCCTCTGCTCCCACAGCAGAAGAGCCAGGATTGAAAGCTGGTGCTGGACCTGTTCAGCACACAATCACTTTTACATTGGTGCATTCATCGTTGCTTTCAATGCTCACTTTCATACAAGAAAAGCATTTGAATGGAATCAGTCCAGAGGCTGCTCTCTGCTGCGCAGCAACACAGCACAGAATGAACAGTGGCATCTGCTCACACGGCAGAAGGAGCAGCAGGGAAAGCTAGTGCTGTGTCTCTTCAGCACACAAGCAGCTTTGCAACGGGGTCACCATCATTGCAGTCTCTCCTCGGTTTCATGCCTAAAAGTCCATTTGAATCCAAATTCTCAGGTGGTGTCTCTCAGCTGCCCAGCAGCACAGTTAGTACAGCACGAACGTTTGGCCTCTGCTCCCACAGCAGAAGAGCCAGGATTGAAAGCTGGCGCTGGACCTGTTCAGCACACAATCACTTTTACATTGGTGCATTCATCGTTGCTTTCACTGTTCACTTTCATACAGGAAAAGCATTTGAATGGAATCAGTCCAGAGCCTGCTCTCTGCTGCGCAGCGACACAGTCAGCACAGAATGAACAGAGGCATCTGCTCCCACGGCAGAAGGACCAGCAGGGAAAGCTAGTGGTCTACTTCTTCAGCACACAAGCAGCTTTGCAACGGGGTCACCATCATTGCAGTCACTCCTCGGTTTCCTACCTAAAAGTCCATTTGAATCCAAATTCTCAGGTGGTGTCTCTCAGCTGCCCAGCAGCACAGTTAGTACAGCACGAACGTTTGGCCTCTGCTCCCACAGCAGAAGAGCCAGGATTGAAAGCTGGTGCTGGACCTGTTCAGCACACAATCCCCTTTACATTGGTTCCTCCATCGTTGCTTTCACTGCTCACTTTCATACAGGAAAAGCATTTGAATGGAATCAGTCCAGAGCCTGCTCTCTGCTGCGCAGCAACACTGTCAGCACAGAATGAACTGTGGCATCTGCTCACACGGCAGAAGGACCAGCAGGGAAAGCTAGTGCTCTGCTTCTTCAGCGCACAAGCAGCTTTGCAACGGGGTCACCATCATTGCAGTCTCTCCTCGGTTTCATACCTAAAAGTCCATTTGAATCCGAATTCTCAGGTGGTGTCGCTCAGGTGCCCAGCAGCACGGTGAGTACAGCATGAACATTTGGCCTCTGCTCCCACAGCAGAAGAGCCAGGATTGAAAGCTGGTGCTGGACCTGTTCAGCACACAATCCCCTTTACATTGGTGCCTCCATCGTTGCTTTCACTGCTCACTTTCATACAGGAAAAGCATTTGAATAGAATCAGTCCAGAGCCTGCTCCCTGCTGGCAGCAACACAGCACAGAATGAACAGGGGCATCTGCTCACACGGCAGAAGGACCAGCAGGGAAAGCTAGTGCTGTGTCTCTTCAACACAAAGCAGCTTTTCAACGGGGTCACCATCATTGCAGTCTCTCCTCGGTTTCCTACCTAAAAGTCCATTTGAATCCAAATTCTCAGGTGGTGTCTCTCAGCTGCCCAGCAGCACAGTTAGTACAGCACGAAGGTTTGGCCTCTGCTCCCACAGCAGAAGAGCCAGGATTGAAAGCTGGTGCTGGACCTGTTCAGCACACAATCCCCTTTACATTGGTGCCTCCATCGTTGCTTTCACTGCTCACTTTCATACAGGAAAAGCATTTGAATGGAATCAGTCCAGAGCCTGCTCTCTGCTGCGCAGCAACACAGTCAGCACAGAATGAACAGTGGCATCTGCTCACACGGCAGAAGGAGCAGCAGGGAAAGCTAGTGCTGTGTCTCTTCAGCACACAAACAGCTTTGCAACGGGGTCCCCATCATTGCAGTCTCTCCTCGGTTTCCTACCTAAAAGTCCATTTGAATCCAAATTCTCAGGTGGTGTCGCCCAGCTGCCCAGCAGCACAGTGAGTACAGCACGAACGTTTGGCCTCTGCTCCCACAGCAGAAGAGCCAGGATTGAAAGCTGGTGCTGGACCTGTTCAGCACACAATCCCCTTTACATTGGTGCCTCCATCGTTGCTTTCACTGCTAACACTCATACAGGAAAAGCATTTGAATAGAATCAGTCCAGAGCCTGCTCCCTGCTGGCAGCAACACAGCACAGAATGAACAGCGGCATCTGCTCACACGGCAGAAGGACCAGCAGGGAAAGCTAGTGCTGTGTCTCTTCAACACAAAGCAGCTTTGCAACGGGGTCACCATCATTGCAGTCTCTCCTCGGTTTCCTACCTAAAAGTCCATTTGAATCCAAATTCTCAGGTGGTGTCTCTCAGCTGCCCAGCAGCACAGTTAGTACAGCACGAACGTTTGACCTCTGCTCCCACAGCAGAAGAGCCAGGATTGAAAGCTGGCGCTGGACCTGTTCAGCACACAATCACTTTTTCATTGGTGCATTCATCGTTGCTTTCACTGTTCACTTTCATACCGGAAAAGCATTTGAATGGAATCAGTCCAGAGCCTGCTCTCTGCTGCGCAGCAACACAGTCAGCACAGAATGAACAGTGGCATCTGCTCCCACGGCAGAAGGACCAGCAGGGAAAGCTAGTGGTCTACTTCTTCAGCACACAAGCAGCTTTGCAACGGGGTCACCATCATTGCAGTCTCTCCTCGGGTTCATACCTAAAAGTCCATTTGAATCCAAATTCTCAGGTGGTGTCTCTCAGCTGCCCAGCAGCACAGTTAGTACAGCACGAACGTTTGGCCTCTGCTCCCACAGCAGAAGAGCCAGGATTGAAAGCTGGTGCTGGACCTGTTCAGCACACAATCCCCTTTACATTGGTGCCTCCATCGTTGCTTTCACTGCTCACATTCATACAGGAAAAGCATTTGAATGGAATCAGTCCAGAGGCTGCTCTCTGCTGCGCAGCAACACTGTCAGCACAGAATGAACTGTGGCATCTGCTCACACGGCAGAAGGACCAGCAGGGAAAGCTAGTGATCTGCTTCTTCAGCACACAAGCAGCTTTGAAACGGGGTCACCATCATTGCAGTCTCTCCTCGGATTCCTACCTAAAAGTCCATTTGAATCCAAATTCTCAGGTGGTGTCTCTCAGCTGCCCAGCAGCACAGTTAGTACAGCACGAACGTTTGGCCTCTGCTCCCACAGCAGAAGAGCCAGGATTGAAAGCTGGTGCTGGACCTGTTCAGCACACAATCCCCTTTACATTGGTGCCTCCATCGTTGCTTTCACTGCTAACACTCATACAGGAAAAGAATTTGAATGGAATCAGTCCAGAGCCTGCTCTCTGCTGGCAGCAAAACAGCACAGAATGAACAGTGGCATCTGCTCACACGGCAGAAGGACCAGCAGGGAAAGCTAGTGCTCTGCTTCTTCAGCACACAAGCAGCTTTGCAACGGGGTCACCATCATTGCAGTCTCTCCTCGGTTTCCTACCTAAAAGTCCATTTGAATCCAAATTCTCAGGTGGTCTCTCTCAGCTGCCCAGCAGCACAGTTAGTACAGCACGAATGTTTGGCCTCTGCTCCCACAGCAGAAGAGCCAGGATTGAAAGCTGGTACTGGACCTGTTCAGCACACAATCACTTTTACATTGGTGCATTCATCGTTGCTTTCACTGCTCACTTTCATACAGGAAAAGCATTTGAATGGAATCAGTCCAGAGCCTGCTCTCTGCTGCGCAGCAACACAGTCAGCACAGAATGAACAGTGGCATCTGCTCACACGGCAGAAGGAGCAGCAGGGAAAGCTTGTGCTGTGTCTCTTCAGCACACAAGCAGCTTTGCAACGGGGTCACCATCATTGCAGTCTCTCCTCGGTTTCATACCTAAAAGTCCATTTGAATCCAAATTCTCAGGTGGTCTCAGCTGCCCAGTAGCACAGTGAGTACAACATGAACGTTTGGCCTCTGCTCCCACAGCAGAAGAGCAAGGATTGAAAGCTGGTGCTGGACCTGTTCAGCACACAATCACCTTTACATTGGTGCCTCCATCGTTGCTTTCACTGCTCACTTTCATACAGGAAAAGCATTTGAATAGAATCAGTCCAGAGCCTGCTCTCTGCTGCGCAGCAACACAGTCAGCACAGAATGAACAGAGGATTCTGCTCGCACAGCAGAAGGACCAGCAGGGAAAGCTAGTGCTGGGCTTCTTCAGCACACAAGCAGCTTTGCAACGGGGTTACCATCATTGCAGTCTCTCCTCGGTTTCATACCTAAAAGTCCATTTGAATCCAAATTCTCAGGTGGTGTCTCTCAGCTGCCCAGCAGCACAGTGACTACAGCACGAACGTTTGGCATCTGCTCCCACAGCAGAAGAGCAAGAATTGAAAGCTGGTTCTGGACCTGTTCAGCACACAATCACCTTTACATTGGTGCCTCCATCGTTGCTTTCACTGCTCACTTTCACACAGGAAAAGCATTTGAATAGAATCAGTCCAGAGCCTGCTCCCTGCTGGCAGCAACACAGCACAGAATGAACAGTGGCATCTGCTCACACGGCAGAAGGACCAGCAGGGAAAGCTAGTGCTGTGTCTCTTCAACACACAAGCAGCTTTGCAACGGGGTCACCATCATTGCAGTCTCTCCTCGGTTTCATGCCTAAAAGTCCATTTGAATCCAAATTCTCAGGTGGTGTCTCTCAGCTGCCCAGCAGCACAGTTAGTACAGCACGAACGTTTGGCATCTGCTCCCACAGCAGAAGAGCCAGGATTGAAAGCTGGCGCTGGACCTGTTCAGCACACAATCACTTTTACATTGGTGCATTCATCGTTGCTTTCACTGTTCACTTTCATACCGGAAAAGCATTTGAATGGAATCAGTCCAGAGCCTGCTCTCTGCTGCGCAGCAACACAGTCAGCACAGAATGAACAGTGGCATCTGCTCCCACGGCAGAAGGACCAGCAGGGAAAGCTAGTGCTGTGTCTCTTCGGCACACAAGCAGCTTTGCAACGGGGTCACCATCATTGCAGTCTCTCCTCGGTTTCCTACCTAAAAGTCCATTTGAATCCAAATTCTCAGGTGGTGTCAGCTGCCCAGCAGCACAGTTAGTACAGCACGAAGGTTTGGCCTCTGCTCCCACAGCAGAAGAGCCAGGATTGAAAGCTGGTGCTGGACCTGTTCAGCACACAATCCCCTTTACATTGGTGCATCCATCGTTGCTTTCACTGCTCACTTTCATACAGGAAAAGCATTTGAATGGAATCAGTCCAGAGCCTGCTCTCTGCTGCGCAGCAACACTGTCAGCACAGAATGAACTGTGGCATCTGCTCACACGGCAGAAGGACCAGCAGGGAAAGCTAGTGCTCTGCTTCTTCAGCACACAAGCAGCTTTGCAACGGGGTCACCATCATTGCAGTCTCTCCTCGGTTTCATACCTAAAAGTCCATTTGAATCCGAATTCTCAGGTGGTGTCGCTCAGGTGCCCAGCAGCACGGTGAGTACAGCATGAACATTTGGCCTCTGCTCCCACAGCAGAAGAGCCAGGATTGAAAGCTGGTGCTGGACCTGTTCAGCACACAATCACCTTTACATTGGTGCATCCATCGTTGCTTTCACTGCTCACTTTCATACAGGAAAAGCATTTGAATAGAATCAGTCCAGAGCCTGCTCCCTGCTGGCAGCAACACAGCACAGAATGAACAGCGGCATCTGCTCACACGGCAGAGGACCAGCAGGGAAAGCTAGTGCTGTGTCTCTTCAACACAAAGCAGCTTTGCAACGGGGTCACCATCATTGCAGTCTCTCCTCGGATTCCTACCTAAAAGTCCATTTGAATCCAAATTCTCAGGTGGTGTCTCTCAGCTGCCCAGCAGCACAGTTAGTACAGCACGAACGTTTGGCCTCTGCTCCCACAGCAGAAGAGCCAGGATTGAAAGCTGGTGCTGGACCTGTTCAGCACACAATCCCCTTTACATTGGTGCCTCCATCGTTGCTTTCACTGCTAACACTCATACAGAAAAAAGAATTTGAATGGAATCAGTCCAGAGCCTGCTCCCTGCTGGCAGCAAAACAGCACAGAATGAACAGTGGCATCTGCTCACACGGCAGAAGGAGCAGCAGGGAAAGCTAGCGCTGTGTCTCTTCAGCACACAAGCAGCTTTGCAACGGGGTCCCCATCATTGCAGTCTCTCCTCGGTTTCCTACCTAAAAGTCCATTTGAATCCAAATTCTCAGGTGGTCTCTCTCAGCTGCCCAGCAGCACAGTTAGTACAGCACGAACGTTTGGCCTCTGCTCCCACAGCAGAAGAGCCAGGATTGAAAGCTGGTACTGGACCTGTTCAGCACACAATCACTTTTACATTGGTGCATTCATCGTTGCTTTCACTGCTCACTTTCATACAGGAAAAGCATTTGAATGGAATCAGTCCAGAGCCTGCTCTCTGCTGCGCAGCAACACAGTCAGCACAGAATGAACAGTGGCATCTGCTCACACGGCAGAAGGAGCAGCAGGGAAAGCTTGTGCTGTGTCTCTTCAGCACACAAGCAGCTTTGCAACGGGGTCACCATCATTGCAGTCTCTCCTCGGTTTCCTAACTAAAAGTCCATTTGAATCCAAATTCTCAGGTGGTCTCAGCTGCCCAGTAGCACAGTGAGTACAGCATGAACGTTTGGCCTCTGCTCCCACAGCAGAAGAGCAAGGATTGAAAGCTGGTGCTGGACCTGTTCAGCACACAATCACCTTTACATTGGTGCCTCCATCGTTGCTTTCACTGCTCACTTTCATACAGGAAAAGCATTTGAATAGAATCAGTCCAGAGCCTGCTCTCTGCTGCGCAGCAACACAGTCAGCACAGAATGAACAGTGGCATCTGCTCACACGGCAGAAGGACCAGCAGGGAAAGCTAGTGCTGGGCTTCTTCAGCACACAAGCAGCTTTGCAACGGGGTCACCATCATTGCAGTCTCTCCTCGGTTTCATACCTAAAAGTCCATTTGAATCCAAATTCTCAGGTGGTGTCTCTCAGCTGACCAGCAGCACAGTGACTACAGCACGAACGTTTGGCATCTGCTCCCACAGCAGAAGAGCAAGAATTGAAAGCTGGTTCTGGACCTGTTCAGCACACAATCACCTTTACATTGGTGCCTCCATCGTTGCTTTCACTGCTCACTTTCATACCGGAAAAGCATTTGAATAGAATCAGTCCAGAGCCTGCTCCCTGCTGGCAGCAACACAGCACAGAATGAACAGTGGCATCTGCTCACACGGCAGAAGGACCAGCAGGGAAAGCTAGTGCTGTGTCTCTTCAACACACAAGCAGCTTTGCAACGGGGTCACCATCATTGCAGTCTCTCCTCGGTTTCATGCCTAAAAGTCCATTTGAATCCAAATTCTCAGGTGGTGTCTCTCAGCTGCCCAGCAGCACAGTTAGTACAGCACGAACGTTTGGCCTCTGCTCCCACAGCAGAAGAGCCAGGATTGAAAGCTGGTGCTGGACCTGTTCAGCACACAATCACTTTTACATTGGTGCATTCATCGTTGCTTTCACTGTTCACTTTCATACCGGAAAAGCATTTGAATGGAATCAGTCCAGAGGCTGCTCTCTGCTGCGCAGCAACACAGTCAGCACAGAATGAACAGTGGCATCTGCTCCCACGGCAGAAGGACCAGCAGGGAAAGCTAGTGCTGTGTCTCTTCAGCACACAAGCAGCTTTGCAACGGGGTCACCATCATTGCAGTCTCTCCTCGGTTTCCTACCTAAAAGTCCATTTGAATCCAAATTCTCAGGTGGTGTCAGCTGCCCAGCAGCACAGTTAGTACAGCACGAAGGTTTGGCCTCTGCTCCCACAGCAGAAGAGCCAGGATTGAAAGCTGGTGCTGGACCTGTTCAGCACACAATCCCCTTTACATTGGTGCATCCATCGTTGCTTTCACTGCTCACTTTCATACAGGAAAAGCATTTGAATGGAATCAGTCCAGAGCCTGCTCTCTGCTGCGCAGCAACACAGTGAGCACAGAATGAACTGTGGCATCTGCTCACACGGCAGAAGGACCAGCAGGGAAAGCTAGTGCTCTGCTTCTTCAGCACACAAGCAGCTTTGCAACGGGGTCACCATCATTGCAGTCTCTCCTCGGTTTCATACCTAAAAGTCCATTTGAATCCGAATTCTCAGGTGGTGTCGCTCAGGTGCCCAGCAGCACGGTGAGTACAGCATGAACATTTGGCCTCTGCTCCCACAGCAGAAGAGCCAGGATTGAAAGCTGGTGCTGGACCTGTTCAGCACACAATCCCCTTTACATTGGTGCCTCCATCGTTGCTTTCACTGCTAACACTCATACAGGAAAAGCATTTGAATAGAATCAGTCCAGAGGCTGCTCTCTGCTGCGCAGCAACACAGTCAGGTCAGAATGAACAGTGGCATCTGCTCACACGGCAGAAGGAGCAGCAGGGAAAGCTAGTGGTATGTCTCTTCAGCACACAAGCAGCTTTGCAACGGGGTCACCATCATTGCAGTCTCTCCTCGGGTTCATACCTAAAAGTCCATTTGAATCCAAATTCTCAGGTGGTGTCGCTCAGGTGCCCAGCAGCACAGTTAGTACAGCACGAACGTTTGGCCTCTGCTCCCACAGCAGAAGAGCCAGGATTGAAAGCTGGTGCTGGACCTGTTCAGCACACAATCCCCTTTACATTGGTGCCTCCATCGTTGCTTTCACTGCTCACTTTCATACAGGAAAAGCATTTGAATGGAATCAGTCCAGAGCCTGCTCTCTGCTGCGCAGCAACACAGTCAGCGCAGAATGAACAGTGGCATCTGCTCACACGGCAGAAGGACCAGCAGGGAAAGCTAGTGCTCTGCTTCTTCAGCACACAAGCAGCTTTGCAAAGGGGTCACCATCATTGCAGTCTCTCCTCGGTTTCATACCTAAAAGTCCATTTGAATCCAAATTCTCAGGTGGTCTCTCTCAGCTGCCCAGCAGCACAGTGAGTACAGCACGAACGTTTGGCCTCTGCTCCCACAGCAGAAGAGCCAGGATTGAAAGCTGGTGCTGGACCTGTTCAGCACACAATCCCCTTTACATTGGTGCCTCCATCGTTGCTTTCACTGCTCACTTTCATACAGGAAAAGCATTTGAATGGAATCAGTCCAGAGCCTGCTCTCTGCTGCGCAGCAACACAGTCAGCTCAGAATGAACAGTGGCATCTGCTCCCACGGCAGAAGGAGCAGCAGGGAAAGCTAGTGCTGTGTCTCTTCAGCACACAAGCAGCTTTGCAACGGGGTCACCATCATTGCAGTCTCTCCTCGGTTTCCTACCTAAAAGTCCATTTGAATCCAAATTCTCAGGTGGTCTCTCTCAGCTGCCCAGCAGCACAGTTAGTACAGCACGAACGTTTGGCCTCTGCTCCCACAGCAGAAGAGCCAGGATTGAAAGCTGGTGCTGGACCTGTTCAGCACACAATCACCTTTACATTGGTGCCTCCATCGTTGCTTTCACTGCTAACACTCATACAGGAAAAGAATTTGAATAGAATCCGTCCAGAGCCTGCTCCCTGCTGGCAGCAACACAGCACAGAATGAACAGTGGCATCTGCTCACACGGCAGAAGGACCAGCAGGGAAAGCTCGGGCTGTGTCTCTTCAGCACACAAGCAGCTTTGCAACGGGGTTACCATCATTGCAGTCTCTCCTCGGTTTCCTACCTAAAAGTCCAATTGAATCCAAATTCTCAGGTGGTGTCTCTCAGCTGCCCAGCAGCACAGTTAGTACAGCACGAACGTTTGTCCTCTGCTCCCACAGCAGAAGAGCCAGGATTGAAAGCTGGTGCTGGACCTGTTCAGCACACAATCCCCTTTACATTGGTGCCTCCATCGTTGCTTTCACTGCTCACTTTCATACAGGAAAAGCATTTGAATGGAATCAGTCCAGAGCCTGCTCTCTGCTGCGCAGGAACACAGTCAGCACAGAATGAACAGTGGCATCTGCTCACACGGCAGAAGGAGCAGCAGGGAAAGCTAGTGCTCTGCTTCTTCAGCACACAAGCAGCTTTGCAACGGGGTCACCCTCATTACAGTCTCTCCTCGGTTTCATACCTAAAAGTCCATTTGAATCCAAATTCTCAGGTGGTGTCTCTCAGCTGCCCAGTAGCACAGTGAGTACAGCACGAACGTTTGGCATCTGCTCCCACAGCAGAAGAGCAAGGATTGAAAGCTGGTGCTGGACCTGTTCAGCACACAATCCCCTTTACATTGGTGCCTCCATCGTTGCTTTCACTGCTAACACTCATACCGGAAAAGCATTTGAATAGAATCAGTCCAGAGCCTGCTCTCTGCTGCGCAGCAACACAGTCAGCTCAGAATGAACAGTGGCATCTGCTCACACGGCAGAAGGACCAGCAGGGAAAGCTAGTGCTGTGTCTCTTCAGCACACAAGCAGCTTTGCAACGGGGTCACCATCATTGCAGTCTCTCCTCGGTTTCCTACCTAAAAGTCCAATTGAATCCAAATTCTCAGGTGGTGTCGCTCAGCTGCCCAGCAGCACAGTGAGTACAGCACGAACGTTTGGCCTCTGCTCCCACAGCAGAAGAGCCAGGATTGAAAGCTGGTGCTGGACCTGTTCAGCACACAATCCCCTTTACATTGGTGCCTCCATCGTTGCTTTCACTGCTCACTTTCATACAGGAAAAGCATTTGAATGGAATCAGTCCAGAGCCTGCTCTCTGCTGCGCAGCAACACAGTCAGCACAGAATGAACAGTGGTATCTGCTCACACGGCAGAAGGAGCAGCAGGGAAAGCTAGTGCTGTGTCTCTTCAGCACACAAGCAGCTTTGCAACGGGGTCACCATCATTGCAGTCTCTCCTCGGTTTCCTACCTAAAAGTCCATTGGAATCCAAATTCTCAGGTGGTGTCTCTCAGCTGCCCAGTAGCACAGTGAGTACAGCACGAACGTTTGGCATCTGCTCCCACAGCAGAAGAGCAAGGATTGAAAGCTGGTGCTGGACCTGTTCAGCACACAATCCCCTTTACATTGGTGCCTCCATCGTTGCTTTCACTGCTAACACTCATACAGGAAAAGCATTTGAATAGAATCCGTCCAGAGCCTGCTCCCTGCTGGCAGCAACACAGCACAGAATGAACAGTGGCATCTGCTCACACGGCAGAAGGACCAGCAGAGAAAGCTCGGGCTGTGTCTCTTCAGCACACAAGCAGCTTTGCAACGGGGTTACCATCATTGCAGTCTCTCCTCGGTTTCCTACCTAAAAGTCCAATTGAATCCAAATTCTCAGGTGGTGTATCTCAGCTGCCCAGCAGCACAGTTAGTACAGCACGAACGTTTGGCCTCTGCTCCCACAGCAGAAGAGCCAGGATTGAAAGCTGGTGCTGGACCTGTTCAGCACACAATCCCCTTTACATTGGTGCCTCCATCGTTGCTTTCACTGCTCACTTTCATACAGGAAAAGCATTTGAATGGAATCAGTCCAGAGCCTGCTCTCTGCTGCGCAGCAACACTGTCAGCACAGAATGAACAGTGGCATCTGCTCACACGGCAGAAGGAGCAGCAGGGAAAGCTAGTGCTCTGCTTCTTCAGCACACAAGCAGCTTTGCAACGGGGTCACCATCATTGCAGTCTCTCCTCGGTTTCCTACCTAAAAGTCCATTTGAATCCAAATTCTCAGGTGGTGTCTCTCAGCTGCCCAGCAGCACAGTTAGTACAGCACGAAGGTTTGGCCTCTGCTCCCACAGCAGAAGAGCCAGGATTGAAAGCTGGTGCTGGACCTGTTCAGCACACAATCCCCTTTACATTGGTGCATCCATCGTTGCTTTCACTGCTCACTTTCATACAGGAAAAGCATTTGAATGGAATCAGTCCAGAGCCTGCTCTCTGCTGCGCAGCAACACTGTCAGCACAGAATGAACAGTGGCATCTGCTCACACGGCAGAAGGAGCAGCAGGGAAAGCTAGTGGTCTGCTTCTTCAGCACACAAGCAGCTTTGCAACGGGGTCACCATCATTGCAGTCTCTCCTCGGTTTCCTACCTAAAAGTCCAATTGAATCCAAATTCTCAGGTGGTGTCTCTCAGCTGCCCAGCAGCACAGTTAGTACAGCACGAACGTTTGGCCTCTGCTCCCACAGCAGAAGAGCCAGGATTGAAAGCTGGGGCTGGACCTGTTCAGCACACAATCCCCTTTACATTGGTTCCTCCATCGTTGCTTTCACTGCTCACTTTCATACAGGAAAAGCATTTGAATAGAATCAGTCCAGAGCCTGCTCCCTGCTGGCAGCAACACAGCACAGAATGAACAGTGTTATCTGCTCACACGGCAGAAGGACCAGCAGGGAAAGCTAGTGCTGTGTCTCTTCAACACACAAGCAGCTTTGCAACGGGGTCACCATCATTGCAGTCTCTCCTCGGTTTCCTACCTAAAAGTCCATTTGAATCCGAATTCTCAGGTGGTCTCAGCTGCCCAGCAGCACAGTGAGTACAGCACGAACGTTTGGCATCTGCTCCCACATCAGAAGAGCAAGGATTGAAAGCTGGTGCTGGACCTGTTCAGCACACAATCACCTTTACATTGGTGCCTCCATCGTTGCTTTCACTGCTAACACTCATACCGGAAAAGCATTTGAATAGAATCAGTCCAGAGGCTGCTCTCTGCTGCGCAGCAACACAGTCAGCTCAGAATGAACAGTGGCATCTGCTCACGTGGCAGAAGGACCAGCAGGGAAAGCTTGAGCTGTGTCTCTTCAGCTCACAAGCAGCTTTGCAACGGGGTCACCATCATTGCAGTCTCTCCTCGGTTTCATACCTAAAAGTCCTTTTGAATCCAAATTCTCAGGTGGTGTCTCTCAGCTGCCCAGCAGCACAGTGAGTACAGCATGAACGTTTGGCCTCAGCTCCCACAGCAGAAGAGCCAGGATTGAAAGCTGGTGCTGGACCTGTTCAGCACACAATCACCTTTACATTGGTGCCTCCATCGTTGCTTTCACTGCTCACTTTCATACAGGAAAAGCATTTGAATGGAATCAGTCCAGAGCCTGCTCTCTGCTGCGCAGCAACACTGTCAGCACAGAATGAACAGTGGCATCTGCTCACACGGCAGAAGGACCAGCAGGGAAAGCTAGTGCTCTGCTTCTTCAGCACGCAAGCAGCTTTGCAACGGGGTCACCATCATTGCAGTCTCTCCTCGGTTTCCTACCTAAAAGTCCAATTGAATCCAAATTCTCAGGTGGTGTCTCTCAGCTGCCCAGCAGCACAGTTAGTACAGCACGAACGTTTGGCCTCTGCTCCCACAGCAGAAGAGCCAGGATTGAAAGCTGGTGCTGGACCTGTTCAGCACACAATCCCCTTTACATTGGTTCCTCCATCGTTGCTTTCACTGCTCACTTTCATACAGGAAAAGCATTTGAATAGAATCAGTCCAGAGCCTGCTCCCTGCTGGCAGCAACACAGCACAGAATGAACAGTGGCATCTGCTCACACGGCAGAAGGACCAGCAGGGAAAGCTAGTGCTGTGTCTCTTCAACACACAAGCAGCTTTGCAACGGGGTCACCATCATTGCAGTCTCTCCTCGGTTTCCTACCTAAAAGTCCATTTGAATCCGAATTCTGAGGTGGTCTCAGCTGCCCAGCAGCACAGTGAGTACAGCACGAACGTTTGGCATCTGCTCCCACATCAGAAGAGCAAGGATTGAAAGCTGGTGCTGGACCTGTTCAGCACACAATCACCTTTACATTGGTGCCTCCATCGTTGCTTTCACTGCTCACTTTCATACAGGAAAAGCATTTGAATGGAATCAGTCCAGAGCCTGCTCTCTGCTGCGCAGCAACACTGTCAGCACAGAATGAACAGTGGCATCTGCTCACACGGCAGAAGGACCAGCAGGGAAAGCTAGCGCTGTGTCTCTTCAGCACACAAGCAGCTTTGCAACGGGGTCACCATCATTGCAGTGTCTCCTCGGTTTCATACCTAAAAGTCCATTTGAATCCGAATTCTCAGGTGGTGTCTCTCAGCTGCCCAGCAGCACAGTTAGTACAGCACGAACGTTTGGCCTCTGCTCCCACAGCAGAAGAGCCAGGATTGAAAGCTGGTGCTGGACCTGTTCAGCACACAATCCCCTTTACATTGGTGCCTCCATCGTTGCTTTCACTGCTCACTTTCATACAGGAAAAGCATTTGAATGGAATCAGTCCAGAGCCTGCTCTCTGCTGCGCAGCAACACAGTCAGCACAGAATGAACAGTGGCATCTGCTCACACGGCAGAAGGACCAGCAGGGAAAGCTAGTGCTCTGCTTCTTCAGCACACAAGCAGCTTTGCAACGGGGTCACCATCATTGCAGTCTCTCCTCGGTTTCCTACCTAAAAGTCCAATTGAATCCAAATTCTCAGGTGGTGTCTCTCAGCTTCCCAGCAGCACACTTAGTACAGCACGAACGTTTGGCCTCTGCTCCCACAGCAGAAGAGCCAGGATTGAAAGCTGGTGCTGGACCTGTTCAGCACACAATCCGCTTTACATTGGTGCCTCCATCGAAGCTTTCACTGCTCACTTTCATACAGGAAAAGCATTTGAATGGAATCAGTCCAGAGGCTGCTCTCTGCTGCACAGGAACACAGTCAGCACAGAATGAACAGTGGCATCTGCTCACACGGTAGAAGGACCAGCAGGGAAAGCTAGTGCTGTGTCTCTTCAACACACAAGCAGCTTTGCAACGGGGTCACCATCATTGCAGTCTCTCCTCGGTTTCCTACCTAAAAGTCCAATTGAATCCAAATTCTCAGGTGGTGTCTCTCAGCTGCCCAGCATCACAGTTAGTACAGCACGAAGGTTTGGCCTCTGCTCCCACAGCAGAAGAGCCAGGATTGAAAGCTGGTGCTGGACCTGTTCAGCACACAATCCCCTTTACATTGGTGCCTCCATCGTTGCCTTCACTGCTCACTTTCATACAGGAAAAGCATTTGAATGGAATCAGTCCAGAGCCTGCTCTCTGCTGCGCAGCAACACAGTCAGCACAGAATGAACAGTGGCATCAGCTCACACGGCAGAAGGAGCAGCAGGGAAAGCTAGTGCTCTGCTTCTTCAGCACACAAGCAGCTTTGCAATGGGGTCACCATCATTGCAGTCTCTCCTCGGTTTCCTACCTAAAAGTCCATTTGAATCCAAATTCTCAGGTGGTCTCTCTCAGCTGCCCAGCAGCACAGTGAGTACAGCACGAACGTTTGGCCTCTGCTCCCACAGCAGAAGAGCCAGGATTGAAAGCTGGTGCTGGACCTGTTCAGCACACAATCCCCTTTACATTGGTGCCTCCATCGTTGCTTTCACTGCTCACTTTCATACAGGAAAAGCATTTGAATGGAATCGGTCCAGAGCCTGCTCTCTGCTGCGCAGGAACACAGTCAGCACACAATGAACAGTGGCATCTGCTCACACGGCAGAAGGAGCAGCAGGGAAAGCTAGTGCTGTGTCTCTTCAGCACACAAGCAGCTTTGCAACGGGGTCACCATCATTGCAGTCTCTCCTCGGTTTCATACCTAAAAGTCCATTGGAATCCAAATTCTCAAGTGGTGTATCTCAGCTGCCCAGTAGCACAGTGAGTACAGCACGAACGTTTGGCATCTGCTCCCACATCAGAAGAGCAAGGATTGAAAGCTGGTGCTGGACCTGTTCAGCACACAATCCCCTTTACATTGGTGCCTCCATCGTTGCTTTCACTGCTAACACTCATACAGGAAAAGCATTTGAATAGAATCCGTCCAGAGCCTGCTCCCTGCTGGCAGCAACACAGCACAGAATGAACAGTGGCATCTGCTCACACGGCAGAAGGACCAGCAGAGAAAGCTCGGGCTGTGTCTCTTCAGCACACAAGCAGCTTTGCAACGGGGTTACCATCATTGCAGTCTCTCCTCGGTTTCCTACCTAAAAGTCCAATTGAATCCAAATTCTCAGGTGGTGTATCTCAGCTGCCCAGCAGCACAGTTAGTACAGCACGAACGTTTGGCCTGTGCTCCCACAGCAGAAGAGCCAGGATTGAAAGCTGGTGCTGGACCTGTTCAGCACACAATCCCCTTTACATTGGTGCCTCCATCGTTGCTTTCACTGCTCACTTTCATACAGGAAAAGCATTTGAATGGAATCAGTCCAGAGCCTGCTCTCTGCTGCGCAGCAACACTGTCAGCACAGAATGAACAGTGGCATCTGCTCACACGGCAGAAGGAGCAGCAGGGAAAGCTAGTGCTCTGCTTCTTCAGCACACAAGCAGCTTTGCAACGGGGTCACCATCATTGCAGTCTCTCCTCGGTTTCCTACCTAAAAGTCCATTTGAATCCAAATTCTCAGGTGGTGTCTCTCAGCTGCCCAGCAGCACAGTTAGTACAGCACGAACGTTTGGCCTCTGCTCCCACAGCAGAAGAGCCAGGATTGAAAGCTGGTGCTGGACCTGTTCAGCACACAATCCCCTTTACATTGGTGCATCCATCGTTGCTTTCACTGCTCACTTTCATACAGGAAAAGCATTTGAATGGAATCAGTCCAGAGCCTGCTCTCTGCTGCGCAGGAACACTGTCAGCACAGAATGAACAGTGGCATCTGCTCACACGGCAGAAGGAGCAGCAGGGAAAGCTAGTGCTCTGCTTCTTCAGCCCACAAGCAGCTTTGCAACGGGGTCACCATCATTGCAGTCTCTCCTCGGCTTCATACCTAAAAGTCCATTTGAATCCGAATTCTCAGGTGGTGTCGCTCAGCTGCCCAGCAGCACAGTGAGTACAGCACGAACGTTTGGCCTCTGCTCCCACAGCAGAAGAGCCAGGATTGAAAGCTGGTGCTGGACCTGTTCAGCACACAATCCCCTTTACATTGGTGCCTCCATCGTTGCTTTCACTGCTCACTTTCATACAGGAAAAGCATTTGAATAGAATCAGTCCAGAGCCTGCTCCCTGCTGGCAGCAACACAGCACAGAATGAACAGTGGCATCTGCTCACACGGCAGAAGGACCAGCAGGGAAAGCTAGTGCTGTGTCTCTTCAGCACACAAGCAGCTTTGCAACGGGGTCACCATCATTGCAGTCTCTCCTCGGTTTCACACCTAAAAGTCCATTTGAATCCAAATTCTCAGGTGGTGTCTCTCAGCTGCCCAGCAGCACAGTGAGTACAGCACGAACGTTTGGCCTCTGCTCCCACAGCAGAAGAGCCAGGATTGAAAGCTGGTGCTGGACCTGTTCAGCACACAATCCCCTTTACATTGGTGCCTCCATCGTTGCTTTCACTGCTCACTTTCATACAGGAAAAGCATTTGAATGGAATCAGTCCAGAGCCTGCTCTCTGCTGCGCAGCAACACAGTCAGCACAGAATGAACAGTGGTATCTGCTCACACGGCAGAAGGAGCAGCAGGGAAAGCTAGTGCTGTGTCTCTTCAGCACACAAGCAGCTTTGCAACGGGGTCACCATCATTGCAGTCTCTCCTCGGTTTCCTACCTAAAAGTCCATTTGAATCCAAATTCTCAGGTGGTGTCAGCTGCCCTGCAGCACAGTTAGTACAGCACGAAGGTTTGGCCTCTGCTCCCACAGCAGAAGAGCCAGGATTGAAAGCTGGTGCTGGACCTGTTCAGCACACAATCCCCTTTACATTGGTGCATCCATCGTTGCTTTCACTGCTCACTTTCATACAGGAAAAGCATTTGAATGGAATCAGTCCAGAGCCTGCTCTCTGCTGCGCAGCAACACAGTCAGCACAGAATGAACAGTGGCATCTGCTCACACGGCAGAAGGAGCAGCAGGGAAAGCTAGTGCTCTGCTTCTTCAGCACACAAGCAGCTTTGCAACGGGGTCACCATCATTGCAGTCTCTCCTCGGTTTCCTAACTAAAAGTCCATTTGAATCCAAATTCTCAGGTGGTGTCTCTCAGCTGCCCAGCAGCACAGTTAGTACAGCACGAACGTTTGGCCTCTGCTCCCACAGCAGAAGAGCCAGGATTGAAAGCTGGTGCTCGACCTGTTCAGCACACAATCCCCTTTACATTGGTGCATCCATCGTTGCTTTCACTGCTCACTTTCATACAGGAAAAGCATTTGAATGGAATCAGTCCAGAGCCTGCTCTCTGCTGCGCAGCAACACTGTCAGCACAGAATGAACAGTGGCATCTGCTCACACGGCAGAAGGACCAGCAGGGAAAGCTAGTGCTCTGCTTCTTCAGCACACAAGCAGCTTTGCAACGGGGTCACCATCATTGCAGTCTCTCCTCGGGTTCATACCTAAAAGTCCATTTGAATCCGAATTCTCAGGTGGTGTCGCTCAGCTGCCCAGCAGCACAGTGAGTACAGCACGAACGTTTGGCCTCTGCTCCCACAGCAGAAGAGCCAGGATTGAAAGCTGGTGCTGGACCTGTTCAGCACACAATCCCCTTTACATTGGTGCCTCCATCGTTGCTTTCACTGCTCACTTTCATACAGGAAAAGCATTTGAATGGAATCAGTCCAGAGCCTGCTCTCTGCTGCGCAGCAACACAGTCAGCACAGAATGAACAGTGGTATCTGCTCACACGGCAGAAGGAGCAGCAGGGAAAGCTAGTGCTGTGTCTCTTCAGCACACAAGCAGCTTTGCAACGGGGTCACCATCATTGCAGTCTCTCCTCGGGTTCATACCTAAAAGTCCATTTGAATCCAAATTCTCAGGTGGTGTCAGCTGCCCAGCAGCACAGTTAGTACAGCACGAAGGTTTGGCCTCTGCTCCCACAGCAGAAGAGCCAGGATTGAAAGCTGGTGCTGGACCTGTTCAGCACACAATCCCCTTTACATTGGTGCATCCATCGTTGCTTTCACTGCTCACTTTCATACAGGAAAAGCATTTGAATGGAATCAGTCCAGAGGCTGCTCTCTGCTGCGCAGCAACACAGTCAGCTCAGAATGAACAGTGGCATCTGCTCACGTGGCAGAAGGACCAGCAGGGAAAGCTAGAGCTGTGTCTCTTCAGCACACAAGCAGCTTTGCAACGGGGTCACCATCATTGCAGTCTCTCCTCGGTTTCATGCCTAAAAGTCCTTTTGAATCCAAATTCTCAGGTGGTGTCTCTCAGCTGCCCAGCAGCACAGTGAGTACAGCACGAACGTTTGGCCTCTGCTCCCACAGCAGAAGAGCCAGGATTGAAAGCTGGTGCTGGACCTGTTCAGCACACAATCACCTTTACATTGGTGCCTCCATCGTTGCTTTCACTGCTCACTTTCATACAGGAAAAGCATTTGAATGGAATCAGTCCAGAGCCTGCTCTCTGCTGCGCAGCAACACAGTCAGCACAGAATGAACAGTGGTATCTGCTCACACGGCAGAAGGAGCAGCAGGGAAAGCTAGTGCTCTGCTTCTTCAGCACACAAGCAGCTTTGCAACGGGGTCACCATCATTGCAGTCTCTCCTCGGTTTCATACCTAAAAGTCCATTTGAATCCAAATTCTCAGGTGGTGTCTCTCAGCTGCCCAGCAGCACAGTGAGTACAGCACGAACGTTTGGCCTCTGCTCCCACAGCAGAAGAGCCAGGATTGAAAGCTGGTGCTGGACCTGTTCAGCACACAATCCCCTTTACATTGGTGCCTCCATCGTTGCTTTCACTGCTCACTTTCATACAGGAAAAGCATTTGAATGGAATCAGTCCAGAGCCTGCTCTCTGCTGCGCAGCAACACAGTCAGCACAGAATGAACAGTGGCATCTGCTCACACGGCAGAAGGAGCAGCAGGGAAAGCTAGTGCTCTGCTTCTTCAGCACACAAGCAGCTTTGCAACGGGGTCACCATCATTGCAGTCTCTCCTCGGTTTCCTACCTAAAAGTCCATTTGAATCCAAATTCTCAGGTGGTGTCTCTCAGCTGCCCAGCAGCACAGTTAGTACAGCACGAACGTTTGGCCTCTGCTCCCACAGCAGAAGAGCCAGGATTGAAAGCTGGTGCTGGACCTGTTCAGCACACAATCACCTTTACATTGGTGCCTCCATCGTTGCTTTCACTGCTAACACTCATACCGGAAAAGCATTTGAATAGAATCAGTCCAGAGGCTGCTCTCTGCTGCGCAGCAACACAGTCAGCACAGAATGAACAGTGGCATCTGCTCACACGGCAGAAGGACCAGCAGGGAAAGCTAGGGCTGTGTCTCTTCAGCACACAAGCAGCTTTGCAACGGGGTCACCATCATTGCAGTCTCTCCTCGGTTTCCTACCTAAAAGTCCATTTGAATCCGAATTCTCAGGTGGTCTCAGCTGCCCAGCAGCACAGTGAGTACAGCACGAACGTTTGGCATCTGCTCCCACATCAGAAGAGCAAGGATTGAAAGCTGGTGCTGGACCTGTTCAGCACACAATCACCTTTACATTGGTGCCTCCATCGTTGCTTTCACTGCTAACACTCATACCGGAAAAGCATTTGAATAGAATCAGTCCAGAGGCTGCTCTCTGCTGCGCAGCAACACAGTCAGCTCAGAATGAACAGTGGCATCTGCTCACGTGGCAGAAGGACCAGCAGGGAAAGCTAGCGCTGTGTCTCTTCAGCACACAAGCAGCTTTGCAACGGGGTCACCATCATTGCAGTCTCTCCTCGGTTTCATACCTAAAAGTCCTTTTGAATCCAAATTCTCAGGTGGTGTCTCTCAGATGCCCAGCAGCACAGTGAGTACAGCACGAATGTTTGGCCTCTGCTCCCACAGCAGAAGAGCCAGGATTGAAAGCTGGTGCTGGACCTGTTCAGCACACAATCACCTTTACATTGGTGCCTCCATCGTTGCTTTCACTGCTCACTTTCATACAGGAAAAGCATTTGAATGGAATCAGTCCAGAGCCTGCTCTCTGCTGCGCAGCAACACTGTCAGCACAGAATGAACAGTGGCATCTGCTCACACGGCAGAAGGACCAGCAGGGAAAGCTAGTGCTCTGCTTCTTCAGCACACAAGCAGCTTTGCAACGGGGTCACCATCATTGCAGTCTCTCCTCGGTTTCCTACCTAAAAGTCCAATTGAATCCAAATTCTCAGGTGGTGTCTCTCAGCTGCCCAGCAGCACAGTTAGTACAGCACGAACGTTTGGCCTCTGCTCCCACAGCAGAAGAGCCAGGATTGAAAGCTGGTGCTGGACCTGTTCAGCACACAATCCCCTTTACATTGGTTCCTCCATCGTTGCTTTCACTGCTCACTTTCATACAGGAAAAGCATTTGAATAGAATCAGTCCAGAGCCTGCTCCCTGCTGGCAGCAACACAGCACAGAATGAACAGTGGCATCTGCTCACACGGCAGAAGGACCAGCAGGGAAAGCTAGTGCTGTGTCTCTTCAACACACAAGCAGCTTTGCAACGGGGTCACCATCATTGCAGTCTCTCCTCGGTTTCCTACCTAAAAGTCCATTTGAATCCGAATTCTCAGGTGGTCTCAGCTGCCCAGCAGCACAGTGAGTACAGCACGAACGTTTGGCATCTGCTCCCACATCAGAAGAGCAAGGATTGAAAGCTGGTGCTGGACCTGTTCAGCACACAATCACCTTTACATTGGTGCCTCCATCGTTGCTTTCACTGCTAACACTCATACCGGAAAAGCATTTGAATAGAATCAGTCCAGAGGCTGCTCTCTGCTGCGCAGCAACACAGTCAGCTCAGAATGAACAGTGGCATCTGCTCACGTGGCAGAAGGACCAGCAGGGAAAGCTAGAGCTGTGTCTCTTCAGCTCACAAGCAGCTTTGCAACGGGGTCACCATCATTGCAGTCTCTCCTCGGTTTCATACCTAAAAGTCCTTTTGAATCCAAATTCTCAGGTGGTGTCTCTCAGCTGCCCAGCAGCACAGTGAGTACAGCACGAACGTTTGGCATCTGCTCCCACAGCAGAAGAGCCAGGATTGAAAGCTGGTGCTGGACCTGTTCAGCACACAATCACCTTTACATTGGTGCCTCCATCGTTGCTTTCACTGCTCACTTTCATACAGGAAAAGCATTTGAATGGAATCAGTCCAGAGCCTGCTCTCTGCTGCGCAGCAACACAGTCAGCACAGAATGAACAGTGGTATCTGCTCACACGGCAGAAGGAGCAGCAGGGAAAGCTAGTGCTCTGCTTCTTCAGCACACAAGCAGCTTTGCAACGGGGTCACCATCATTGCAGTCTCTCCTCGGTTTCCTACCTAAAAGTCCATTTGAATCCAAATTCTCAGGTGGTCTCTCTCAGCTGCCCAGCAGCACAGTGAGTACAGCACGAACGTTTCGCCTCTGCTCCCATAGCAGAAGAGCCAGGATTGAAAGCTGGTGCTGGACCTGTTCAGCACACAATCCCCTTTACATTGGTGCCTCCATCGTTGCTTTCACTGCTCACTTTCATACAGGAAAAGCATTTGAATGGAATCAGTCCAGAGCCTGCTCCCTGCTGCGCAGCAACACAGTCAGCACAGAATGAACAGTGGCATCGGCTCACACGGCAGAAGGACCAGCAGGGAAAGCTAGTGCTGTGTCTCTTCAGCACACAAGCAGCTTTGCAACGGGGTCACCATCATTGCAGTCTCTCCTCGGTTTCCTACCTAAAAGTCCAATTGAATCCAAATTCTCAGGTGGTGTCTCTCAGCTGCCCAGCATCACAGTTAGTACAGCACGAACGTTTGGCCTCTGCTCCCACAGCAGAAGAGCCAGGATTGAAAGCTGGTGCTGGACCTGTTCAGCACACAATCCCCTTTACATTGGTGCCTCCATCGTTGCTTTCACTGCTCACTTTCATACAGGAAAAGCATTTGAATGGAATCAGTCCAGAGCCTGCTCTCTGCTGCGCAGCAACACAGTCAGCACAGAATGAACAGTGGCATCTGCTCACACGGCAGAAGGACCAGCAGGGAAAGCTAGTGCTGTGTCTCTTCAGCACACAAGCAGCTTTGCAACGGGGTCACCATCATTGCAGTCTCTCCTCGGTTTCCTACCTAAAAGTCCATTTGAATCCAAATTCTCAGGTGGTGTCTCTCAGCTGCCCAGCAGCACAGTTAGTACAGCACGAACGTTTGGCCTCTGCTCCCACAGCAGAAGAGCCAGGATTGAAAGCTGGTGCTGGACCTGTTCAGCACACAATCCCCTTTACATTGGTGCATCCATCGTTGCTTTCACTGCTCACTTTCATACAGGAAAAGCATTTGAATGGAATCAGTCCAGATGCTGCTCTCTGCTGCGCAGGAGCACAGTCAGCACAGAATGAACAGTGGCATCAGCTCACATGGCAGAAGGAGCAGCAGGGAAAGCTAGTGCTCTGCTTCTTCAGCACACAAGCAGCTTTGCAACGGGGTCACCATCATTGCAGTCTCTCCTCGGTTTCCTACCTAAAAGTCCATTTGAATCCAAATTCTCAGGTGGTGTCTCTCAGCTGCCCAGCAGCACAGTGAGTACAGCACGAACGTTTGGCCTCTGCTCCCATAGCAGAAGAGCCAGGATTGAAAGCTGGTGCTGGACCTGTTCAGCACACAATCCCCTTTACATTGGTGCCTCCATCGTTGCTTTCACTGCTCACTTTCATACAGGAAAAGCATTTGAATGGAATCAGTCCAGATGCTGCTCTCTGCTGCGCAGGAGCACAGTCAGCACAGAATGAACAGTGGCATCAGCTCACACGGCAGAAGGACCAGCAGGGAAAGCTAGTGCTCTGCTTCTTCAGCACACAAGCAGCTTTGCAACGGGGTCACCATCATTGCAGTCTCTCCTCGGTTTCATACCTAAAAGTCCATTTGAATCCAAATTCTCAGGTGGTGTCTCTCACCTGCCCAGCAGCACAGTTAGTACAGCACGAACGTTTGGCCTCTGCTCCCACAGCAGAAGAGCCAGGATTGAAAGCTGGTGCTGGACCTGTTCAGCACACAATCCCCTTTACATTGGTGCCTCCATCGTTGCTTTCACTGCTCACTTTCATACAGGAAAAGCATTTGAATGGAATCAGTCCAGAGGCTGCTCTCTGCTGCACAGGAACACAGTCAGCACAGAATGAACAGTGGCATCTGCTCACACGGCAGAAGGACCAGCAGGGAAAGCTAGTGCTATGTCTCTTCAGCACACAAGCAGCTTTGCAACGGGGTCACCATCATTGCAGTCTCTCCTCGGTTTCCTACCTAAAATTCCAATTGAATCCAAATTCTCAGGTGGTGTCTCTCAGCTGCCCAGCAGCACACTTAGTACAGCACGAACGTTTGGCCTCTGCTCCCACAGCAGAAGAGCCAGGATTGAAAGCTGGTGCTGGACCTGTTCAGCACACAATCCCCTTTACATTGGTGCCTCCATCGTTGCTTTCACTGCTCACTTTCATACAGGAAAAGCATTTGAATGGAATCAGTCCAGAGCCTGCTCTCTGCTGCGCAGCAACACAGTCAGCACAGAATGAACAGTGGCATCAGCTCACACGGCAGAAGGAGCGGCAGGGAAAGCTAGTGCTCTGCTTCTTCAGCACACAAGCAGCTTTGCAACGGGGTCACCATCATTGCAGTCTCTCCTCGGTTTCCTACCTAAAAGTCCATTTGAATCCAAATTCTCAGGTGGTCTCTCTCAGCTGCCCAGCAGCACAGTGAGTACAGCACGAACGTTTGGCCTCTGCTCCCATAGCAGAAGAGCCAGGATTGAAAGCTGGTGCTGGACCTGTTCAGCACACAATCCCCTTTACATTGGTGCCTCCATCGTTGCTTTCACTGCTCAGTTTCATACAGGAAAAGCATTTGAATAGAATCCGTCCAGAGGCTGCTCTCTGCTGCGCAGCAACACAGTCAGCACAGAATGAACAGTGGCATCTGCTCACACGGCAGAAGGACCAGCAGGGAAAGCTAGTGCTCTGCTTCTTCAGCACACAAGCAGCTTTGCAACGGGGTCACCATCATTGCAGTCTCTCCTCGGTTTCATACCTAAAAGTCCATTTGAATCCAAATTCTCAGGTGGTGTCTCTCAGCTGCCCAGCAGCACAGTTAGTACAGCACGAACGTTTGGCCTCTGCTCCCACAGCAGAAGAGCCAGGATTGAAAGCTGGTGCTGGACCTGTTCAGCACACAATCCCCTTTACATTGGTGCCTCCATCGTTGCTTTCACTGCTCACTTTCATACAGGAAAAGCATTTGAATGGAATCAGTCCAGAGCCTGCTCTCTGCTGCGCAGCAACACAGTCAGCACAGAATGAACAGTGGCATCTGCTCACACGGCAGAAGGACCAGCAGGGAAAGCTAGTGCTGTGTCTCTTCAGCACACAAGCAGCTTTGCAACGGGGTCACCATCATTGCAGTCTCTCCTCGGCTTCATACCTAAAAGTCCATTTGAATCCGAATTCTCAGGTGGCGTCGCTCAGCTGCCCAGCAGCACAGTGAGTACAGCACGAACGTTTGGCCTCTGCTCCCACAGCAGAAGAGCCAGGATTGAAAGCTGGTGCTGGACCTGTTCAGCACACAATCACCTTTACATTGGTGCCTCCATCGTTGCTTTCACTGCTAACACTCATACAGGAAAAGCATTTGAATAGAATCCGTCCAGAGCCTGCTCCCTGCTGGCAGCAACACAGCACAGAATGAACAGTGGCATCTGCTCACACGGCAGAAGGACCAGCAGGGAAAGCTTGTGCTGTGTCTCCTCAGCACACAAGCAGCTTTGCAACGGGGTCACCATCATTGCAGTCTCTCCTCGGTTTCCTAACTAAAAGTCCATTTGAATCCAATTTCTCAGGTGGTGTCTCTCAGCTGCCCAGCAGCACAGTTAGTACAGCACGAACGTTTGGCCTCTGCTCCCACAGCAGAAGAGCCAGGATTTAAAGCTGGTGCTGGACCTGTTCAGCACACAATCACCTTTACATTGGTGCCTCCATCGTTGCTTTCACTGCTAACACTCATACAGGAAAAGCATTTGAATAGAATCAGTCCAGAGGCTGCTCCCTGCTGCGCAGCAACACAGTCAGCACAGAATGAACAGTGGCATCTGCTCACACGGCAGAAGGAGCAGCAGGGAAAGCTAGTGCTCTGCTTCTTCAGCACACAAGCAGCTTTGCAAGGGGGTTACCATCATTGCAGTCTCTCCTCGGTTTCATACCTAAAAGTCCATTTGAATCCAAATTCTCAGGTGGTGTCTCTCATCTGCCCAGCAGCACAGTGAGTACAGCACGAACGTTTGGCCTCTGCTCCCACAGCAGAAGAGCCAGGATTGAAAGCTGGTGCTGGACCTGTTCAGCACACAATCCCCTTTACATTGGTGCCTCCATCGTTGCTTTCACTGCTCACTTTCATACAGGAAAAGCATTTGAATGGAATCAGTCCAGAGCCTGCTCTCTGCTGCGCAGCAACACAGTCAGCACAGAATGAACAGTGGCATCTGCTCACACGGCAGAAGGAGCAGCAGGGAAAGCTAGTGCTCTGCTTCTTCAGCACACAAGAAGCTTTGCAACGGGGTCACCATCATTGCAGTCTCTCCTCGGGTTCATACCTAAAAGTCCATTTGAATCCAAATTCTCAAGCGGTCTCAGCTGCCCAGCAGCACAGTGAGTACAGCACGAACGTTTGGCATCTGCTCCCACAGCAGAAGAGCAAGGATTGAAAGCTGGTGCTGGACCTGTTCAGCACACAATCACCTTTACATTGGTGCCTCCATCGTTGCTTTCACTGCTAACACTCATACAGGAAAAGCATTTGAATAGAATCCGTCCAGAGCCTGCTCCCTGCTGGCAGCAACACAGCACAGAATGAACAGTGGCATCTGCTCACACGGCAGAAGGACCAGCAGGGAAAGCTAGGGCTGTGTCTCTTCAGCACACAAGCAGCTTTGCAACGGGGTCACCATCATTGCAGTCTCTCCTCGGTTTCCTACCTAAAAGTCCATTTGAATCCAAATTCTCAGGTGGTGTCTCTCAGCTGCCCAGCAGCACAGTTAGTACAGCACGAACGTTTGGCCTCTGCTCCCACAGCAGAAGAGCCAGGATTGAAAGCTGGTGCTGGACCTGTTCAGCACACAATCACCTTTACATTGGTGCCTCCATCGTTGCTTTCACTGCTCACATTCATACAGGAAAAGCATTTGAATGGAATCAGTCCAGAGGCTGCTCTCTGCTGCGCAGCAACACAGTCAGCACAGAATGAACAGTGGCATCTGCTCACACGGCAGAAGGACCAGCAGGGAAAGCTTGTGCTGTGTCTCCTCAGCACACAAGCAGCTTTGCAACGGGGTCACCATCATTGCAGTCTCTCCTCGGTTTCCTAACTAAAAGTCCATTTGAATCCAATTTCTCAGGTGGTGTCTCTCAGCTGCCCAGCAGCACAGTTAGTACAGCACGAACGTTTGGCCTCTGCTCCCACAGCAGAAGAGCCAGGATTTAAAGCTGGTGCTGGACCTGTTCAGCACACAATCACCTTTACATTGGTGCCTCCATCGTTGCTTTCACTGCTAACACTCATACAGGAAAAGCATTTGAATAGAATCAGTCCAGAGGCTGCTCCCTGCTGCGCAGCAACACAGTCAGCACAGAATGAACAGTGGCATCTGCTCACACGGCAGAAGGAGCAGCAGGGAAAGCTAGTGCTCTGCTTCTTCAGCACACAAGCAGCTTTGCAACGGGGTTACCATCATTGCAGTCTCTCCTCGGTTTCATACCTAAAAGTCCATTTGAATCCAAATTCTCAGGTGGTGTCTCTCATCTGCCCAGCAGCACAGTGAGTACAGCACGAACGTTTGGCCTCTGCTCCCACAGCAGAAGAGCCAGGATTGAAAGCTGGTGCTGGACCTGTTCAGCACACAATCCCCTTTACATTGGTGCCTCCATCGTTGCTTTCACTGCTCACTTTCATACAGGAAAAGCATTTGAATGGAATCAGTCCAGAGCCTGCTCTCTGCTGCGCAGCAACACAGTCAGCACAGAATGAACAGTGGCATCTGCTCACACGGCAGAAGGAGCAGCAGGGAAAGCTAGTGCTCTGCTTCTTCAGCACACAAGAAGCTTTGCAACGGGGTCACCATCATTGCAGTCTCTCCTCGGGTTCATACCTAAAAGTCCATTTGAATCCAAATTCTCAAGCGGTCTCAGCTGCCCAGCAGCACAGTGAGTACAGCACGAACGTTTGGCATCTGCTCCCACAGCAGAAGAGCAAGGATTGAAAGCTGTTGCTGGACCTGTTCAGCACACAATCCCCTTTACATTGGTGCATCCATCGTTGCTTTCACTGCTAACACTCGTACAGGAAAAGCATTTGAATAGAATCAGTCCAGAGCCTGCTCCCTGCTGGCAGCAACACAGCACAGAATGAACAGTGGCATCTGCTCACACGGCAGAAGGACCAGCAGGGAAAGCTAGTGCTGTGCCTCTTCAGCACACAAGCAGCTTTGCAACGGGGTCACCATCATTGCAGTCTCTCCTCGGTTTCATACCTAAAAGTCCATTTGAATCCAAATTCTCAGGTGGTGTCTCTCAGCTGCCCAGCAGCACAGTGAGTACAGCACGAACGTTTGGCCTCTGCTCCCACAGCAGAAGAGCCAGGATTGAAAGCTGGTGCTGGACCTGTTCAGCACACAATCCCCTTTACATTGGTGCCTCCATCGTTGCTTTCACTGCTCACTTTCATACAGGAAAAGCATTTGAATGGAATCAGTCCAGAGCCTGCTCTCTGCTGCGCAGGAACACAGTCAGCACAGAATGAACAGTGGCATCTGCTCACACGGCAGAAGGAGCAGCAGGGAAAGCTAGTGCTCTGCTTCTTCAGCACACAAGCAGCTTTGCAACGGGGTCACCATCATTGCAGTCTCTCCTCGGCTTCATACCTAAAAGTCCATTTGAATCCAAATTCTCAGGTGGTGTCTCTCAGCTGCCCAGCAGCACAGTTAGTACAGCACGAACGTTTGGCCTCTGCTCCCACAGCAGAAGAGCCAGGATTGAAAGCTGGTGCTGGACCTGTTCAGCACACAATCACCTTTACATTGGTGCCTCCATCGTTGCTTTCACTGCTCACTTTCATACAGGAAAAGCATTTGAATGGAATCAGTCCAGAGGCTGCTCTCTGCTGCGCAGCAACAGTCAGCACAGAATGAACAGTGGCATCTGCTCACACGGCAGAAGGAGCAGCAGGGAAAGCTAGTGCTCTGCTTCTTCAGCACACAAGCAGCTTTGTAACGGGGTCACCATCATTGCAGTCTCTCCTCGGCTTCATACCTAAAAGTCCATTTGAATCCGAATTCTCAGGTGGCGTCGCTCAGCTGCCCAGCAGCACAGTGAGTACAGCACGAACGTTTGGCCTCTGCTCCCACAGCAGAAGAGCCAGGATTGAAAGCTGGGGCTGGACCTGTTCAGCACACAATCACCTTTACATTGGTGCCTCCATCGTTGCTTTCACTGCTAACACTCATACAGGAAAAGCATTTGAATGGAATCAGTCCAGAGCCTGCTCCCTGCTGGCAGCAACACAGCACAGAATGAACAGTGGCATCTGCTCACACGGCAGAAGGAGCAGCAGGGAAAGCTAGTGCTGTGTCTCTTCAGCACACAAGCAGCTTTGCAACGGGGTCACCATCATTGCAGTCTCTCCTCGGTTTCCTACCTAAAAGTCCATTTGAATCCAAATTCTCAGGTGGTGTCTCTCAGCTGCCCAGCAGCACAGTTAGTACAGCACGAACGTTTGGCCTCTGCTCCCACAGCAGAAGAGCCAGGATTGAAAGCTGGTGCTGGACCTGTTCAGCACACAATCACCTTTACATTGGTGCCTCCATCGTTGCTTTCACTGCTCACATTCATACAGGAAAAGCATTTGAATGGAATCAGTCCAGAGGCTGCTCTCTGCTGCGCAGCAACACAGTCAGCACAGAATGAACAGTGGCATCTGCTCACACGGCAGAAGGACCAGCAGGGAAAGCTTGTGCTGTGTCTCTTCAGCACACAAGCAGCTTTGCAACGGGGTCACCATCATTGCAGTCTCTCCTCGGTTTCCTAACTAAAAGTCCATTTGAATCCAATTTCTCAGGTGGTGTCTCTCAGCTGCCCAGCAGCACAGTTAGTACAGCACGAACGTTTGGCCTCTGCTCCCACAGCAGAAGAGCCAGGATTGAAAGCTGGTTCTGGACCTGTTCAGCACCCAATCACCTTTACATTGGTGCCTCCATCGTTGCTTTCACTGCTAACACTCATACAGGAAAAGCATTTGAATGGAATCAGTCCAGAGGCTGCTCCCTGCTGCGCAGCAACACAGTCAGCACAGAATGAACAGTGGCATCTGCTCACACGGCAGAAGGACCAGCAGGGAAAGCTAGTGGTCTGCTTCTTCAGCACACAAGCAGCTTTGCAACGGGGTTACCATCATTGCAGTCTCTCCTCGGTTTCATACCTAAAAGTCCATTTGAATCCAAATTCTCAGGTGGTGTCTCTCAGCTGCCCAGCAGCACAGTGAGTACAGCACGAACGTTTGGCCTCTGCTCCCACAGCAGAAGAGCCAGGATTGAAAGCTGGTGCTGGACCTGTTCAGCACACAATCCCCTTTACATTGGTGCCTCCATCGTTGCTTTCACTGCTCACTTTCATACAGGAAAAGCATTTGAATGGAATCAGTCCAGAGCCTGCTCTCTGCTGCGCAGCAACACAGTCAGCACAGAATGAACAGTGGCATCTGCTCACACGGCAGAAGGACCAGCAGGGAAAGCTAGTGCTCTGCTTCTTCAGCACACAAGAAGCTTTACAACGGGGTCACCATCATTGCAGTCTCTCCTCGGGTTCATACCTAAAAGTCCATTTGAATCCAAATTCTCAAGCGGTCTCAGCTGCCCAGCAGCACAGTGAGTACAGCACGAACGTTTGGCATCTGCTCCCACAGCAGAAGAGCAAGGATTGAAAGCAGTTGCTGGACCTGTTCAGCACACAATCCCCTTTACATTGGTGCATCCATCGTTGCTTTCACTGCTAACACTCGTACAGGAAAAGCATTTGAATAGAATCAGTCCAGAGCCTGCTCCCTGCTGGCAGCAACACAGCACAGAATGAACAGGGGCATCTGCTCACACGGCAGAAGGACCAGCAGGGAAAGCTAGTGCTGTGTCTCTTCAGCACACAAGCAGCTTTGCAACGGGGTCACCATCATTGCAGTCTCTCCTCGGTTTCATACCTAAAAGTCCATTTGAATCCAAATTCTCAGGGGGTGTCTCTCAGCTGCCCAGCAGCACAGTTAGTACAGCACGAACGTTTGGCCTCTGCTCCCACAGCAGAAGAGCCAGGATTGAAAGCTGGTGCTGGACCTGTTCAGCACACAATCCCTTTCACATTGGTGCATTCATCGTTGCTTTCACTGCTCACTTTCATACAGGAAAAGCATTTGAATGGAATCAGTCCAGAGGCTGCTCTCTGCTGCGCAGCAACACAGTCAGCACAGAATGAACATTGGCATCTGCTCACACGGCAGAAGGAGCAGCAGGGAAAGCTAGTGCTCTGCTTCTTCAGCACACAAGCAGCTTTGCAATGGGGTCACCATCATTGCAGTCTCTCCTCGGCTTCATACCTAAAAGTCCATTTGAATCCAAATTCTCAGGTGGTGTCTCTCAGCTGCCCAGCAGCACAGTTAGTACAGCACGAACGTTTGGCCTCTGCTCCCACAGCAGAAGAGCCAGGATTGAAAGCTGGTGCTGGACCTCTTCAGCACACAATCACCTTTACATTGGTGCCTCCATCGTTGCTTTCACTGCACACATTGATACAGGAAATGCATTTGAATGGAATCAGTCCAGAGGCTGCTCTCTGCTGCGCAGCAACACAGTCAGCACAGAATGAACAGTGGCATCTGCTCACACGGCAGAAGGACCAGCAGGGAAAGCTAGTGCTCTGCTTCTTCAGCACACAAGCAGCTTTGCAACGGGGTCACCATCATTGCAGTCTCTCCTCGGGTTCATACCTAAATGTCCATTTGAATCCAAATTCTCAGGTGGTGTCTCTCAGCTGCCCAGCAGCACAGTTAGTACAGCACGAACGTTTGGCCTCTGCTCCCACAGCAGAAGAGCCAGGATTGAAAGCTGGTGCTGGACCTGTTCAGCACACAATCCCCTTTACATTGGTGCCTCCATCGTTGCTTTCACTGCTCACTTTCATACAGGAAAAGCATTTGAATAGAATCCGTCCAGAGCCTGCTCCCTGCTGGCAGCAACACAGCACAGAATGAACTGTGGCATCTGCTCACACGGCAGAAGGACCAGCAGGGAAAGCTCGGGCTGTGTCTCTTCAGCACACAAGCAGCTTTGCAACGGGGTTACCATCATTGCAGTCTCTCCTCGGTTTCATACCTAAAAGTCCATTTGAATCCAAATTCTCAGGTGGTGTCTCTCAGCTGCCCAGCAGCACAGTTAGTACAGCACGAACGTTTGGCCTCTGCTCCCACAGCAGAAGAGCCAGGATTGAAAGCTGGTGCTGGACCTGTTCAGCACACAATCCCCTTTACATTGGTGCCTCCATCGTTGCTTTCACTGCTAACACTCATACAGGAAAAGCATTTGAATGGAATCAGTCCAGAGCCTGCTCCCTGCTGGCAGCAACACAGTCAGCACAGAATGAACAGTGGCATCTGCTCACACGGCAGAAGGAGCAGCAGGGAAAGCTAGTGCTGTGTCTCTTCAGCACACAAGCAGCTTTGCAACGGGGTCACCATCATTGCAGTCTCTCCTCGGTTTCATACCTAAAAGTCCATTTGAATCCAAATTCTCAGGTGGTGTCTCTCAGCTGCCCAGCAGCACAGTTAGTACAGCACGAACGTTTGGCCTCTGCTCCCACAGCAGAAGAGCCAGGATTGAAAGCTGGTGCTGGACCTGTTCAGCACACAATCCCCTTTACATTGGTGCCTCCATCGTTGCTTTCACTGCTCACTTTCATACAGGAAAAGCATTTGAATGGAATCAGTCCAGAGCCTGCTCTCTGCTGCGCAGGAACACAGTCAGCACAGAATGAACAGTGGCATCTGCTCACACGGCAGAAGGAGCAGCAGGGAAAGCTAGTGCTCTGCTTCTTCAGCACGCAAGCAGCTTTGCAACGGGGTCACCATCATTGCAGTCTCTCCTCGGGTTCATACCTAAAAGTCCATTTGAATCCGAATTCTCAGGTGGCGTCGCTCAGCTGCCCAGCAGCACAGTGAGTACAGCACGAACGTTTGGCCTCTGCTCCCACAGCAGAAGAGCCAGGATTGAAAGCTGGTGCTGGACCTGTTCAGCACACAATCACCTTTACATTGGTGCCTCCATCGTTGCTTTCACTGCTAACACTCATACAGGAAAAGCATTTGAATAGAATCCGTCCAGAGCCTGCTCCCTGCTGGCAGCAACACAGCACAGAATGAACAGTGGCATCTGCTCACACGGCAGAAGGAGCAGCAGGGAAAGCTAGTGCTGTGTCTCTTCAGCACACAAGCAGCTTTGCAACGGGGTCACCATCATTGCAGTCTCTCCTCGGTTTCCTACCTAAAAGTCCATTTGAATCCAAATTCTCAGGTGGTGTCTCTCAGCTGCCCAGCAGCACAGTTAGTACAGCACGAACGTTTGGCCTCTGCTCCCACAGCAGAAGAGCCAGGATTGAAAGCTGGTGCTGGACCTGTTCAGCACACAATCACCTTTACATTGGTGCCTCCATCGTTGCTTTCACTGCTCACATTCATACAGGAAAAGCATTTGAATGGAATCAGTCCAGAGGCTGCTCTCTGCTGCGCAGCAACACAGTCAGCACAGAATGAACAGTGGCATCTGCTCACACGGCAGAAGGACCAGCAGGGAAAGCTTGTGCTGTGTCTCTTCAGCACACAAGCAGCTTTGCAACGGGGTCACCATCATTGCAGTCTCTCCTCGGTTTCCTAACTAAAAGTCCATTTGAATCCAATTTCTCAGGTGGTGTCTCTCAGCTGCCCAGCAGCACAGTGAGTACAGCACGAACGTTTGGCCTCTGCTCCCACAGCAGAAGAGCCAGGATTGAAAGCTGGTGCTGGACCTGTTCAGCACACAATCCCCTTTACATTGGTGCCTCCATCGTTGCTTTCACTGCTCACTTTCATACAGGAAAAGCATTTGAATGGAATCAGTCCAGAGCCTGCTCCCTGCTGCGCAGCAACACAGTCAGCACAGAATGAACAGTGGCATCTGCTCACACGGCAGAAGGACCAGCAGGGAAAGCTAGTGCTCTGCTTCTTCAGCACACAAGAAGCTTTAAAACGGGGTCACCATCATTGCAGTCTCTCCTCGGGTTCATACCTAAAAGTCCATTTGAATCCAAATTCTCAAGCGGTCTCAGCTGCCCAGCAGCACAGTGAGTACAGCACGAACGTTTGGCATCTGCTCCCACAGCAGAAGAGCAAGGATTGAAAGCTGTTGCTGGACCTGTTCAGCACACAATCCCCTTTACATTGGTGCATCCATCGTTGCTTTCACTGCTAACACTCGTACAGGAAAAGCATTTGAATAGAATCAGTCCAGAGCCTGCTCCCTGCTGGCAGCAACACATCACAGAATGAACAGGGGCATCTGCTCACACGGCAGAAGGACCAGCAGGGAAAGCTAGTGCTGTGTCTCTTCAGCACACAAGCAGCTTTGCAACGGGGTCACCATCATTGCAGTCTCTCCTCGGTTTCATACCTAAAAGTCCATTTGAATCCAAATTCTCAAGCGGTCTCAGCTGCCCAGCAGCACAGTGAGTACAGCACGAATGTTTGGCATCTGCTCCCACAGCAGAAGAGCAAGGATTGAAAGCTGGTGCTGGACCTGTTCAGCACACAATCCCCTTTACATTGGTGCATCCATCGTTGCTTTCACTGCTAACACTCGTACAGGAAAAGCATTTGAATGGAATCAGTCCAGAGGCTGCTCTCTGCTGCGCAGCAACACAGTCAGCACAGAATGAACAGTGGCATCTGCTCACACGGCAGAAGGACCAGCAGGGAAAGCTAGTGCTGTGTCTCTTCAGCACACAAGCAGCTTTGCAACGGGGTCACCATCATTGCAGTCTCTCCTCGGTTTCCTACCTAAAAGTCCATTTGAATCCAAATTCTCAGGTGGTGTCTCTCAGCTGCCCAGCAGCACAGTGAGTACAGCACGAACGTTTGGCCTCTGCTCCCACAGCAGAAGAGCCAGGATTGAAAGCTGGTGCTGGACCTGTTCAGCACACAATCACCTTTACATTGGTGCCTCCATCGTTGCTTTCACTGCTAACACTCATACAGGAAAAGCATTTGAATGGAATCAGTCCAGAGGCTGCTCCCTGCTGCGCAGCAACACAGTCAGCACAGAATGAACAGTGGCATCTGCTCACACGGCAGAAGGAGCAGCAGGGAAAGCTAGTGCTCTGCTTCTTCAGCACACAAGCAGCTTTGCAACGGGGTTACCATCATTGCAGTCTCTCCTCGGTTTCATACCTAAAAGTCCATTTGAATTCAAATTCTCAGGTGGTGTCTCTCAGCTGCCCAGCAGCACAGAGAGTACAGCACGAACGTTTGGCCTCTGCTCCCACAGCAGAAGAGCCAGGATTGAAAGCTGGTGCTGGACCTGTTCAGCACACAATCCCCTTTACATTGGTGCCTCCATCGTTGCTTTCACTGCTCACTTTCATACAGGAAAAGCATTTGAATGGAATCAGTCCAGAGCCTGCTCTCTGCTGCGCAGGAACACAGTCAGCACAGAATGAACAGTGGCATCTGCTCACACGGCAGAAGGAGCAGCAGGGAAAGCTAGTGCTCTGCTTCTTCAGCACACAAGCAGCTTTGCAACGGGGTTACCATCATTGCAGTCTCTCCTCGGTTTCATACCTAAAAGTCCATTTGAATTCAAATTCTCAGGTGGTGTCTCTCAGCTGCCCAGCAGCACAGAGAGTACAGCACGAACGTTTGGCCTCTGCTCCCACAGCAGAAGAGCCAGGATTGAAAGCTGGTGCTGGACCTGTTCAGCACACAATCCCCTTTACATTGGTGCATCCATCGTTGCTTTCACTGCTAACACTCGTACAGGAAAAGCACTTGAATAGAATCAGTCCAGAGCCTGCTCCCTGCTGGCAGCAAGACAGCACAGAATTAACAGGGGCATCTGCTCACACGGCAGAAGGACCAGCAGGGAAAGCTAGTGCTGTGTCTCTTCAGCACACAAGCAGCTTTGCAACGGGGTCACCATCATTGCAGTCTCTCCTCGGTTTCCTAACTAAAAGTCCATTTGAATCCAAATTCTCAGGTGGTGTCTCTCAGCTGCCCAGCAGCACAGTTAGTACAGCACGAACGTTTGGCCTCTGCTCCCACAGCAGAAGAGCCAGGATTGAAAGCTGGTGCTGGACCTGTTCAGCACACAATCACCTTTACATTGGTGCCTCCATCGTTGCTTTCACTGCTCACATTCATACAGGAAAAGCATTTGAATGGAATCAGTCCAGAAGCTGCTCTCTGCTGCGCAGCAACACAGTCAGCACAGAATGAACAGTGGCATCTGCTCACACGGCAGAAGGAGCCAGCAGGGAAAGCTAGTGCTGTGCTCTTCAGCACACAAGCAGCTTTGCAACGGGGTCACCATCATTGCAGTCTCTCCTCGGTTTCCTACCTAAAAGTCCATTTGAATCCAAATTCTCAGGTGGTGTCTCTCAGCTGCCCAGCAGCACAGTGAGTACAGCACAAACGTTTGGCTTCTGCTCCCACAGCAGAAGAGCCAGGATTGAAAGCTGGTGCTGGACCTGTTCAGCACACAATCACCTTTACATTGGTGCCTCCATCGTGCTTTCACTGCACACCTCATACAGGAAAAGCATTTGAATGGAATCAGTCCAGAGGCTGCTCTCTGCTGCGCAGCAACACAGTCAACACAGAATGAACAGTGGCATCTGCTCACACGGCAGAAGGAGCAGCAGGGAAAGCTAGTGCTCTGCTTCTTCAGCACACAAGCAGCTTTGCAACGGGGTCACCATCATTGCAGTCTCTCCTCGGTTTCATACCTAAAAGTCCATTTGAATCCAAATTCTCAGGTGTGTCTCTCAGCTGCCCAGCAGCACAGTGAGTACAGCACGAACGTTTGGCCTCTGCTCCCACAGCAGAAGAGCCAGGATTGAAAGCTGGTGCTGGACCTGTTCAGCACACAATCCCCTTTACATTGGTGCCTCCATCGTTGCTTTCACTGCCTCACTTTCATACAGGAAAAGCATTTGAATGGAATCAGTCCAGAGCCTGCTCTCTGCTGCGCAGCAACACAGTCAGCACAGAATGAACAGTGGCATCTGCTCACACGGCAGAAGGAGCAGCAGGGAAAGCTAGTGCTCTGCTTCTTCAGCACACAAGCAGCTTTGCAACGGGGTCACCATCATTGCAGTCTCTCCTCGGGTTCATACCTAAAAGTCCATTTGAATCCAAATTCTCAGGTGGTGTCTCTCAGCTGCCCAGCAGCACAGTGAGTACAGCACGAACGTTTGGCCTCTGCTCCCACAGCAGAAGAGCCAGGATTGAAAGCTGGTGCTGGACCTGTTCAGCACACAATCCCCTTTACATTGGTGCCTCCATCGTTGCTTTCACTGCTCACTTTCATACAGGAAAAGCATTTGAATGGAATCAGTCCAGAGCCTGCTCTCTGCTGCGCAGCAACACAGTCAGCACAGAATGAACAGTGGCATCTGCTCACACGGCAGAAGGAGCAGCAGGGAAAGCTAGTGCTCTGCTTCTTCAGCACACAAGCAGCTTTGCAAAGGGGTCACCATCATTGCAGTCTCTCCTCGGTTTCATACCTAAAAGTCCATTTGAATCCAAATTCTCAAGTGGTGCCTCAGCTGCCCAGCAGCACAGTGAGTACAGCACGAACGTTTGGCCTCTGCTCCCACAGCAGAATGAGCCAGGATTGAAAGCTGTTGCTGGACCTGTTCAGCACACAATCCCCTTTACATTGGTGCCTCCATCGTTGCTTTCACTGCTAACACTCGTACAGGAAAAGCATTTGAATAGAATCAGTCCAGAGCCTGCTCCCTGCTGGCAGCAACACAGCACAGAATGAACAGGGGCATCTGCTCACACGGCAGAAGGACCAGCAGGGAAAGCTAGTGCTGTGTCTCTTCAGCACACAAGCAGCTTTGCAACGGGGTCACCATCATTGCAGCCTCTCCTCGGTTTCCTACCTAAAAGTCCCATTTGAATCCAAATTCTCAGGTGGTGTCTCCTCAGCTGCCCAGCAGCACAGTGAGTACAGCACGAACGTTTGGCCTCTGCTCCCACAGCAGAAGAGCCAGGATTGAAAGCTGGTGCTGGACCTGTTCAGCACACAATCCCCTTTACATTGGTGCCTCCATCGTTGCTTTCACTGCTCACATTCATACAGGAAAAGCATTTGAATGGAATCAGTCCAGAGCCTGCTCTCTGCTGCGCAGCAACACAGTCAGCACAGAATGAACAGTGGCATCTGCTCACACGGCAGAAGGAGCAGCAGGGAAAGCTAGTGCTCTGCTTCTTCAGCACACAAGCAGCTTTGCAACGGGGTCACCATCATTGCAGTCTCTCCTCGGTTTCATACCTAAAAGTCCATTTGAATCCAAATTCTCAGGTGGTGTCTCTCAGCTGCCCAGCAGCACAGTGAGTACAGCACGAACGTTTTGGCCTCTGCTCCCACAGCAGAAGAGCCAGGATTGAAAGCTGGTGCTGGACCCTGTTCAGCACACAATCCCCTTTACATTGGTGCCTCCATCGTTGCTTTCACTGCTCACTTTCATACAGGAAAAGCATTTGAATGGAATCAGTCCAGAGGCCTGCTCTCTGCTGCGCAGCAACACAGTCAGCACAGAATGAACAGTGGCATCTGCTCACACGGCAGAAGGAGCAGCAGGGAAAGATAGTGCTCTGCTTCTTCAGCACACAAGCAGCTTTGCAAAGGGGTCACCATCATTGCAGTCTCTCCTCGGTTCATACCTAAAAGTCCATTTGAATCCAAATTCTCAGGTGGTGTCTCTCAGCTGCCCAGCAGCACAGTTAGTACAGCACGAACGTTTGGCCTCTGCTCCCACAGCAGAAGAGCCAGGATTGAAAGCTGGTGCTGGACCTGTTCAGCACACAATCCCCTTTACATTGGTGCCTCCATCGTTTGCTTTCACTGCTCACTTTCATACAGGAAAAGCATTTGAATGGAATCAGCCCAGAGCCTGCTCCCTGCTGGCAGCAACACAGCACAGAATGAACAGTGGCATCTGCTCACACGGCAGAAGGACCAGCAGGAAAGCTAGTGCTGTGTCTCTTCAGCACACAAGCAGCTTTGCAACGGGGTCACCATCACTGCAGTCTCTCCTCGGTTTCATACCTAAAAGTCCATTTGAATCCAAATTCTCAGGTGGTGTCCCTCAGCTGCCCAGCAGCACAGTTAGTACAGCACGAACGTTTGGCCTCTGCTCCCACAGCAGAAGAGCCAGGATTGAAAGCTGGTGCTGGACCTGTTCAGCACACAATCCCTTTTACATTGGTGCATTCATCGTTGCTTTCACTGCTCACTTTCATACAGGAAAAGCATTTGAATGGAATCAGTCCAGAGGCTGCTCTCTGCTGCGCAGAAACACAGTCAGAAGAGAATGAGCAGTTGCATCTGCTCACACGGCAGAAGGAGCAGCAGGGAAAGCTAGTGCTCTGCTTCTTCAGCACACAAGCAGCTTTGCAACGGGGTCACCATCATTGCAGTCTCTCCTCGGCTTCATACCTAAAAGTCCATTTGAATCCAAATTCTCAGGTGGTCTCTCTCAGCTGCCCAGCAGCACAGTGAGTACAGCACGAACGTTTGGCCTCTGCTCCCACAGCAGAAGAGCCAGGATTGAAAGCTGGTGCTGGACCTGTTCAGCACACAATCACCTTTACATTGGTGCATCCATCGTTGCTTTCACTGCTCACTTTCATACAGGAAAAGCATTTGAATGGAATCAGTCCAGAGCCTGCTCTCTGCTGCGCAGCAACACAGTCAGCACAGAATGAACAGTGGCATCTGCTCACACGGCAGAAGGAGCAGCAGGGAAAGCTAGTGCTCTGCTTCTTCAGCACACAAGCAGCTTTGCAACGGGGTCACCATCATTGCAGTCTCTCCTCGGTTTCATACCTAAAAGTCCATTTGAATCCAAATTCTCAAGCGGTCTCAGCTGCCCAGCAGCACAGTGAGTACTGCACGAATGTTTGGCATCTGCTCCCACAGCAGAAGAGCAAGGATTGAAAGCTGGTGCTGGACCTGTTCAGCACACAATCACCTTTACATTGGTGCCTCCATCGTTGCTTTCACTGCTCACATTCATACAGGAAAAGCATTTGAATGGAATCAGTCCAGAGGCTGCTCTCTGCTGCGCAGCAACACAGTCAGCACAGACTGAACAGTGGCATCTGCTCACACGGCAGAAGGAGCAGCAGGGAAAGCTAGTGCTCTGCTTCTTCAGCACACAAGCAGCTTTGCAACGGGGTCACCATCATTGCAGTCTCTCCTCGGCTTCATACCTAAAAGTCCTTTTGAATCCGAATTCTCAGGTGGTGTCGCTCAGCTGCCCAGCAGCACAGTTAGTACTGCACGAACGTTTGGCCTCTGCTCCCACAGCAGAAGAGCCAGGATTGAAAGCTGGTGCTGGACCTGTTCAGCACACAATCCCTTTTACATTGGTGCGTTCATCGTTGCTTTCACTGCTCACTTTCATACAGGAAAAGCATTTGAATGGAATCAGTCCAGAGGCTGCTCTCTGCTGCGCAGCAACACAGTCAGCACAGAATGAACAGTGGCATCTGCTCACACGGCAGAAGGAGCAGCAGGGAAAGCTAGTGCTCTGCTTCTTCAGCACACAAGCAGCTTTGCAACGGGGTCACCATCATTGCAGTCTCTCCTCGGGTTCATTCCTAAAAGTCCATTTGAATCCAAATTCTCAGGTGGTGTCTCTCAGCTGCCCAGCAGCACAGTTAGTACAGCACGAACGTTTGGCCTCTGCTCCCACAGCAGAAGAGCCAGGATTGAAAGCTGGTGCTGGACCTGTTCAGCACACAATCACCTTTACATTGGTGCCTCCATCGTTGCTTTCACTGCTCACATTCATACAGGAAACGCATTTGAATGGAATCAGTCCAGAGGCTGCTCTCTGCTGTGCAGCAACACAGTCAGCACAGAATGAACAGTGGCATCTGCTCACACGGCAGAAGGAGCAGCAGGGAAAGCTAGTGCTCTGCTTCTTCAGCACACAAGCAGCTTTGCAACGGGGTCACCATCATTGCAGTCTCTCCTCGGTTTCATACCTAAAAGTCCATTTGAATCCAAATTCTCAGGTGGTGTCTCTCAGCTGCCCAGCAGCACAGTTAGTACAGCACGAACGTTTGGCCTCTGCTCCCACAGCAGAAGAGCCAGGATTGAAAGCTGGTGCTGGACCTGTTCAGCACACAATCCCCTTTACATTGGTGCCTCCATCGTTGCTTTCACTGCTCACTTTCATACAGGAAAAGCATTTGAATGGAATCAGCCCAGAGCCTGCTCCCTGCTGGCAGCAACACAGCACAGAATGAACAGTGGCATCTGCTCACACGGCAGAAGGACCAGCAGGGAAAGCTAGTGCTGTGTCTCTTCAGCACACAAGCAGCTTTGCAACGGGGTCACCATCACTGCAGTCTCTCCTCGGTTTCATACCTAAAAGTCCATTTGAATCCAAATTCTCAGGTGGTGTCCCTCAGCTGCCCAGCAGCACAGTTAGTACAGCACGAACGTTTGGCCTCTGCTCCCACAGCAGAAGAGCCAGGATTGAAAGCTGGTGCTGGACCTGTTCAGCACACAATCACCTTTACATTGGTGCCTCCATCGTTGCTTTCACTGCTCACATTCATACAGGAAACGCATTTGAATGGAATCAGTCCAGAGGCTGCTCTCTGCTGTGCAGCAACACAGTCAGCACAGAATGAACAGTGGCATCTGCTCACACGGCAGAAGGAGCAGCAGGGAAAGCTAGTGCTCTGCTTCTTCAGCACACAAGCAGCTTTGCAACGGGGTCACCATCATTGCAGTCTCTCCTCGGTTTCATACCTAAAAGTCCATTTGAATCCAAATTCTCAAGCGGTCTCAGCTGCCCAGCAGCACAGTGAGTACTGCACGAATGTTTGGCATCTGCTCCCACAGCAGAAGAGCAAGGATTGAAAGCTGGTGCTGGACCTGTTCAGCACACAATCCCCTTTACATTGGTGCATCCATCGTTGCTTTCACTGCTAACACTCGTACAGGAAAAGCATTTGAATGGAATCAGTCCAGAGGCTGCTCTCTGCTGCGCAGCAACACAGTCAGCACAGAATGAACAGTGGCATCTGCTCACACGGCAGAAGGAGCAGCAGGGAAAGCTAGTGCTCTGCTTCTTCAGCACACAAGCAGCTTTGCAACGGGGTCACCATCATTGCAGTCTCTCCTCGGGTTCATACCTAAAAGTCCATTTGAATCCAAATTCTCAGGTGGTGTCTCTCAGCTGCCCAGCAGCACAGTTAGTACAGCACGAACGTTTGGCCTCTGCTCCCACAGCAGAAGAGCCAGGATTGAAAGCTGGTGCTGGACCTGTTCAGCACACAATCACCTTTACATTGGTGCCTCCATCGTTGCTTTCACTGCTCACATTCATACAGGAAAAGCATTTGAATGGAATCAGTCCAGAGGCTGCTCTCTGCTGCGCAGCAACACTGTCAGCACAGAATGAAGAGTGGCATCTGCTCACACGGCAGAAGGAGCAGCAGGGAAAGCTAGTGCTCTGCTTCTTCAGCACACAAGCAGCTTTGCAACGGGGTCACCATCATTGCAGTCTCTCCTCGGTTTCATACCTAAAAGTCCATTTGAATCCAAATTCTCAGGTGGTGTCTCTCAGCTGCCCAGCAGCAGCTCAGTTAGTACAGCACGAACGTTTGGCCTCTGCTCCCACAGCAGAAGAGCCAGGATTGAAAGCTGGTGCTGGACCTGTTCAGCACACAATCCCTTTTACATTGGTGCATTCATCGTTGCTTTCACTGCTCACTTTCATACAGGAAAAGCATTTGAATGGAATCAGTCCAGAGGCTGCTCTCTGCTGCGCAGCAACACAGTCAGCACAGAATGAACAGTGGCATCTGCTCACACGGCAGAAGGACCAGCAGGGAAAGCTAGTGCTCTGCTTCTTCAGCACACAAGCAGCTTTGCAACGGGGTCACCATCATTGCAGTCTCTCCTCGGCTTCATACCTAAAAGTCCATTTGAATCCAAATTCTCAGGTGGTGTCTCTCAGCTGCCCAGCAGCACAGTTAGTACAGCACGAACGTTTGGCCTCTGCTCCCACAGCAGAAGAGCCAGGATTGAAAGCTGGTGCTGGACCTGTTCAGCACACAATCACCTTTACATTGGTGCATCCATCGTTGCTTTCACTGCTCACTTTCATACAGGAAAAGCATTTGAATAGAATCAGTCCAGATGCTGCTCTCTGCTGCGCAGCAACACAGTCAGCACAGACTGAACAGTGGCATCTGCTCACACGGCAGAAGGACCAGCAGGGAAAGCTAGTGCTCTGCTTCTTCAGCACACAAGCAGCTTTGCAACGGGGTCACCATCATTGCAGTCTCTCCTCGGGTTCATACCTAAAAGTCCATTTGAATCCAAATTCTCAGGTGGTGTCTCTCAGCTGCCCAGCAGCACAGTACAGTACAGCACGAACGTTTGGACTCTGCACCCACAGCAGAAGAGACAGGATTGAAAGCTGGTGCTGGACCTGTTCAGCACACAATCACCTTTACATTGGTGCCTCCATCGTTGCTTTCACTGCTCACTTTCATACAGGAAAAGCATTTGAATGGAATCAGTCCAGAGGCTGCTCTCTGCTGCGCAGCAACACAGTCAGCACAGAATGAACAGTGGCATCTGCTCACACGGCAGAAGGAGCAGCAGGGAAAGCTAGTGCTCTGCTTCTTCAGCACACAAGCAGCTTTGCAACGGGGTCACCATCATTGCAGTCTCTCCTCGGCTTCATACCTAAAAGTCCATTTGAATCCGAATTCTCAGGTGGTTTCGCTCAGCTGCCCAGCAGCACAGTGAGCACAGCACGAACGTTTGGCCTCTGCTCCCACAGCAGAAGAGCCAGGATTGAAAGCTGGTGCTGGACCTGTTCAGCACACAATCCCTTTTACATTGGTGCATTCATCGTTGCTTTCACTGCTCACTTTCATACAGGAAAAGCATTTGAATGGAATCAGTCCAGAGGCTGCTCTCTGCTGCGCAGCAACACAGTCAGCACAGAATGAACAGTGGCATCTGCTCACACGGCAGAAGGACCAGCAGGGAAAGCTAGTGCTCTGCTTCTTCAGCACACAAGCAGCTTTGCAACGGGGTCACCATCATTGCAGTCTCTCCTCGGCTTCATACCTAAAAGTCCATTTGAATCCAAATTCTCAGGTGGTGTCTCTCAGCTGCCCAGCAGCACAGTTAGTACAGCACGAACGTTTGGCCTCTGCTCCCACAGCAGAAGAGCCAGGATTGAAAGCTGGTGCTGGACCTGTTCAGCACACAATCACCTTTACATTGGTGCATCCATCGTTGCTTTCACTGCTCACTTTCATACAGGAAAAGCATTTGAATAGAATCAGTCCAGATGCTGCTCTCTGCTGCGCAGCAACACAGTCAGCACAGACTGAACAGTGGCATCTGCTCACACGGCAGAAGGACCAGCAGGGAAAGCTAGTGCTCTGCTTCTTCAGCACACAAGCAGCTTTGCAACGGGGTCACCATCATTGCAGTCTCTCCTCGGGTTCATACCTAAAAGTCCATTTGAATCCAAATTCTCAGGTGGTGTCTCTCAGCTGCCCAGCAGCACAGTACAGTACAGCACGAACGTTTGGACTCTGCTCCCACAGCAGAAGAGACAGGATTGAAAGCTGGTGCTGGACCTGTTCAGCACACAATCACCTTTACATTGGTGCCTCCATCGTTGCTTTCACTGCTCACTTTCATACAGGAAAAGCATTTGAATGGAATCAGTCCAGAGGCTGCTCTCTGCTGCGCAGCAACACAGTCAGCACAGAATGAACAGTGGCATCTGCTCACACGGCAGAAGGAGCAGCAGGGAAAGCTAGTGCTCTGCTTCTTCAGCACACAAGCAGCTTTGCAACGGGGTCACCATCATTGCAGTCTCTCCTCGGCTTCATACCTAAAAGTCCATTTGAATCCGAATTCTCAGGTGGTGTCGCTCAGCTGCCCAGCAGCACAGTGAGCACAGCACGAACGTTTGGCCTCTGCTCCCACAGCAGAAGAGCCAGGATTGAAAGCTGGTGCTGGACCTGTTCAGCACACAATCACCTTTACATTGGTGCCTCCATCGTTGCTTTCACTGCTCACTTTCATGCAGGAAAAGCATTTGAATGGAATCAGTCCAGAGGCTGCTCTCTGCTGCGCAGCAACACAGTCAGCACAGAATGAACAGTGGCATCTGCTCACACGGCAGAAGGAGCAGCACGGAAAGCTAGTGCTCTGCTTCTTCAGCACACAAGCAGCTTTGCAACGGGGTCACCATCATTGCAGTCTCTCCTCGGCTTCATACCTAAAAGTCCTTTTGAATCCGAATTCTTAGGTGGTGTCGCTCAGCTGCCCAGCAGCACAGTTAGTACTGCACGAACGTTTGGCCTCTGCTCCCACAGCAGAAGAGCCAGGATTGAAAGCTGGTGCTGGACCTGTTCAGCACACAATCCCTTTTACATTGGTGCATTCATCGTTGCTTTCACTGCTCACTTTCATACAGGAAAAGCACTTGAATGGAATCAGTCCAGAGGCTGCTCTCTGCTGCGCAGCAACACAGTCAGCACAGAATGAACAGTGGCATCTGCTCACACGGCAGAAGGAGCAGCAGGGAAAGCTAGTGCTCTGCTTCTTCAGCACACAAGCAGCTTTGCAACGGGGTCACCATCATTGCAGTCTCTCCTCGGGTTCATTCCTAAAAGTCCATTTGAATCCAAATTCTCAGATGGTGTCTCTCAGCTGCCCAGCAGCACAGTTAGTACAGCACGAACGTTTGGCCTCTGCTCCCACAGCAGAAGAGCCAGGATTGAAAGCTGGTGCTGGACCTGTTCAGCACACAATCACCTTTAAATTGGTGCCTCCATCGTTGCTTTCACTGCTCACATTCATACAGGAAAAGCATTTGAATGGAATCAGTCCAGAGGCTGCTCTCTGCTGCGCAGCAACACAGTCAGCACAGAATGAACAGTAGCATCTGCTCCCACGGCAGAAGGACCAGCAGGGAAAGCTAGTGCTCTGCTTCTTCAGCACACAAGCAGCTTTGCAACGGGGTCACCATCATTGCAGTCTCTCCTCGGTTTCATACCTAAAAGTCCATTTGAATCCAAATTCTCAGGTGGTGTCAGCTGCCCAGCAGCACAGTTAGTACAGCACGAACGTTTGGCCTCTGCTCCCACAGCAGAAGAGCCAGGATTAAAAGCTGGTGCTGGACCTGTTCAGCACACAATCCCCTTTACATTGGTGCATCCATCGTTGCTTTCACTGCTAACACTCGTACAGGAAAAGCATTTGAATAGAATCAGTCCAGAGCCTGCTCCCTGCTGGCAGCAATACAGCACAGAATGAGCAGTGGCATCTGCTCACACGGCAGAAGGACAAGCAGGGAATGCTAGCGCTGTGTCTCTTCAGCACACAAGAAGCTTTGCAACGGGGTCACCATCATTGCAGTCTCTCCTCGGTTTCCTACCTAAAAGTCCATTTGAATCCAAATTCTCAGGTGGTGTCTCTCAGCTGCCCAGCAGCACAGTTAGTACAGCACGAACGTTTGGCCTCTGCTCCCACAGCAGAAGAGCCAGGATTGAAAGCTGGTGCTGGACTTGTTCAGCACACAATCCCTTTTACATTGGTGCATTCATCGTTGCTTTCACTGCTCACTTTCATACAGGAAAAGCATTTGAATGGAATCAGTCCAGAGCCTGCTCTCTGCTGCGCAGCAACACAGTCAGCACAGAATGAACAGTAGCTTCTGCTCACACGGCAGAAGGAGCAGCAGGGAAAGCTAGTGCTCTGCTTCTTCAGCACACAAGCAGCTTTGCAACGGGGTCACCATCATTGCAGTCTCTCCTCGGTTTCATACCTAAAAGTCCATTTGAATCCAAATTCTCAAGCGGTCTCAGCTGCCCAGCAGCACAGAGAGTACTGCACGAACGTTTGGCCTCTGCTCCCACAGCAGAAGAGCAAGGATTGAAAGCTGGTGCTGGACCTGTTCAGCACACAATCCCCTTTACATTGGTGCCTCCATCGTTGCTTTCACTGCTCACTTTCATACAGGAAAAGCATTTGAATGGAATCAGTCCAGAGCCTGCTCTCTGCTGCGCAGCAACACAGTCAGCACAGAATGAACAGTGGCATCTGCTCACACGGCAGAAGGAGCAGCAGGGAAAGCTAGTGCTCTGCTTCTTCAGCACACAAGCAGCTTTGCAACGGGGTCACCATCATTGCAGTCTCTCCTCGGTTTCATACCTAAAAGTCCATTTGAATCCAAATTCTCAAGCGGTCTCAGCTGCCCAGCAGCACAGTGAGTACTGCACGAACGTTTGGCATCTGCTCCCACAGCAGAAGAGCAAGGATTGAAAGCTGGTGCTGGACCTGTTCCGCACACAATCCCCTTTACATTGGTGCATCCATCGTTGCTTTCACTGCTAACACTCGTACAGGAAAAGCATTTGAATAGAATCAGTAAGAGCCTGCTCCCTGCTGGCAGCAACACAGCACAGAATGAACAGGGGCATCTGCTCACACGGCAGAAGGACCAGCAGGAAAAGCTAGTGCTGTGTCTCTTCAGCACACAAGAAGCTTTGCAACGGGGTCACCATCATTGCAGTCTCTCCTCGGTTTCATACCTAAAAGTCCATTTGAATCCAAATTCTCAGGTGGTCTCTCTCAGCTGCCCAGCAGCACAGTGAGTACAGCACGAACATTTGGCCTCTGCTCCGACAGCAGAAGAGCCAGGATTGAAAGCTGGTGCTGGACCTGTTCAGCACACAATCCCTTTTACATTGGTGCATTCATCGTTGCTTTCACTGCTCACTTTCATACAGGAAAAGCATTTGAATGGAATCAGTCCAGAGGCTGCTCTCTGCTGCGCAGCAACACAGTCAGCACAGAATGAACAGTGGCATCTGCTCACACGGCAGAAGGAGCAGAAGGGAAAGCTAGTGCTCTGCTTCTTCAGCACACAAGCAGCTTTGCAACGGGGTCACCATCATTGCAGTCTCTCCTCGGGTTCATACCTAAAAGTCCATTTGAATCCAAATTCTCAGGTGGTCTCTCTCAGCTGCCCAGCAGCACAGTGAGTACAGCACGAACGTTTGGCCTCTGCTCCCACAGCAGAAGAGCCAGGATTAAAAGCTGGTGCTGGACCTGTTCAGCACACAATCCCCTTTACATTGGTGCATCCATCGCTGCTTTCACTGCTAACACTCGTACAGGAAAAGCATTTGAATAGAATCAGTCCAGAGCCTGCTCCCTGCTGGCAGCAATACAGCACAGAATGAACAGTGGCATCTGCTCACACGGCAGAAGGACCAGCAGGGAAAGCTAGTGCTGTGTCTCTTCAGCACACAAGAAGCTTTGCAACGGGGTCACCATCATTGCAGTCTCTCCTCGGCTTCATACCTAAAAGTCCATTTGAATCCAAATTCTCAGGTGGTGTCTCTCAGCTGCCCAGCAGCACAGTTAGTACAGCACGAACGTTTGGCCTCTGCTCCCACAGCAGAAGAGCCAGGATTGAAAGCTGGTGCTGGACCTGTTCAGCACACAATCACCTTTACATTGGTGCATCCATCGTTGCTTTCACTGCTCACTTTCATACAGGAAAAGCATTTGAATAGAATCAGTCCAGATGCTGCTCTCTGCTGCGCAGCAACACAGTCAGCACAGAATGAACAGTGGCATCTGCTCACACGGCAGAAGGAGCAGCAGGGAAAGCTAGTGCTCTGCTTCTTCAGCACACAAGCAGCTTTGCAACGGGGTCACCATCATTGCAGTCTCTCCTCGGGTTCATACCTAAAAGTCCATTTGAATCCAAATTCTCAGGTGGTGTCTCTCAGCTGCCCAGCAGCACAGTACAGTACAGCACGAACGTTTGGACTCTGCTCCCACAGCAGAAGAGACAGGATTGAAAGCTGGTGCTGGACCTGTTCAGCACACAATCACCTTTACATTGGTGCCTCCATCGTTGCTTTCACTGCTCACTTTCATACAGGAAAAGCATTTGAATGGAATCAGTCCAGAGGCTGCTCTCTGCTGCGCAGCAACACAGTCAGCACAGAATGAACAGTGGCATCTGCTCACACGGCAGAAGGAGCAGCAGGGAAAGCTAGTGCTCTGCTTCTTCAGCACACAAGCAGCTTTGCAACGGGGTCACCATCATTGCAGTCTCTCCTCGGCTTCATACCTAAAAGTCCATTTGAATCCGAATTCTCAGGTGGTGTCGCTCAGCTGCCCAGCAGCACAGTGAGCACAGCACGAACGTTTGGCCTCTGCTCCCACAGCAGAAGAGCCAGGATTGAAAGCTGGTGCTGGACCTGTTCAGCACACAATCACCTTTACATTGGTGCCTCCATCGTTGCTTTCACTGCTCACTTTCATACAGGAAAAGCATTTGAATGGAATCAGTCCAGAGGCTGCTCTCTGCTGCGCAGCAACACAGTCAGCACAGAATGAACAGTGGCATCTGCTCACACGGCAGAAGGAGCAGCAGGGAAAGCTAGTGCTCTGCTTCTTCAGCACACAAGCAGCTTTGCAACGGGGTCACCATCATTGCAGTCTCTCCTCGGCTTCATACCTAAAAGTCCTTTTGAATCCGAATTCTTAGGTGGTGTCGCTCAGCTGCCCAGCAGCACAGTTAGTACTGCACGAACGTTTGGCCTCTGCTCCCACAGCAGAAGAGCCAGGATTGAAAGCTGGTGCTGGACCTGTTCAGCACACAATCCCTTTTACATTGGTGCATTCATCGTTGCTTTCACTGCTCACTTTCATACAGGAAAAGCACTTGAATGGAATCAGTCCAGAGGCTGCTCTCTGCTGCGCAGCAACACAGTCAGCACAGAATGAACAGTGGCATCTGCTCACACGGCAGAAGGAGCAGCAGGGAAAGCTAGTGCTCTGCTTCTTCAGCACACAAGCAGCTTTGCAACGGGGTCACCATCATTGCAGTCTCTCCTCGGGTTCATTCCTAAAAGTCCATTTGAATCCAAATTCTCAGATGGTGTCTCTCAGCTGCCCAGCAGCACAGTTAGTACAGCACGAACGTTTGGCCTCTGCTCCCACAGCAGAAGAGCCAGGATTGAAAGCTGGTGCTGGACCTGTTCAGCACACAATCACCTTTAAATTGGTGCCTCCATCGTTGCTTTCACTGCTCACATTCATACAGGAAAAGCATTTGAATGGAATCAGTCCAGAGGCTGCTCTCTGCTGCGCAGCAACACAGTCAGCACAGAATGAACAGTAGCATCTGCTCCCACGGCAGAAGGAGCAGCAGGGAAAGCTAGTGCTCTGCTTCTTCAGCACACAAGCAGCTTTGCAACGGGGTCACCATCATTGCAGTCTCTCCTCGGGTTCATACCTAAAAGTCCATTTGAATCCAAATTCTCAGGTGGTGTCTCTCAGCTGCCCAGCAGCACAGTACAGTACAGCACGAACGTTTGGACTCTGCTCCCACAGCAGAAGAGACAGGATTGAAAGCTGGTGCTGGACCTGTTCAGCACACAATCACCTTTACATTGGTGCCTCCATCGTTGCTTTCACTGCTCACTTTCATACAGGAAAAGCATTTGAATGGAATCAGTCCAGAGGCTGCTCTCTGCTGCGCAGCAACACAGTCAGCACAGAATGAACAGTGGCATCTGCTCACACGGCAGAAGGAGCAGCAGGGAAAGCTAGTGCTCTGCTTCTTCAGCACACAAGCAGCTTTGCAACGGGGTCACCATCATTGCAGTCTCTCCTCGGCTTCATACCTAAAAGTCCATTTGAATCCGAATTCTCAGGTGGTGTCGCTCAGCTGCCCAGCAGCACAGTGAGCACAGCACGAACGTTTGGCCTCTGCTCCCACAGCAGAAGAGCCAGGATTGAAAGCTGGTGCTGGACCTGTTCAGCACACAATCACCTTTACATTGGTGCCTCCATCGTTGCTTTCACTGCTCACTTTCATACAGGAAAAGCATTTGAATGGAATCAGTCCAGAGGCTGCTCTCTGCTGCGCAGCAACACAGTCAGCACAGAATGAACAGTGGCATCTGCTCACACGGCAGAAGGAGCAGCAGGGAAAGCTAGTGCTCTGCTTCTTCAGCACACAAGCAGCTTTGCAACGGGGTCACCATCATTGCAGTCTCTCCTCGGCTTCATACCTAAAAGTCCTTTTGAATCCGAATTCTTAGGTGGTGTCGCTCAGCTGCCCAGCAGCACAGTTAGTACTGCACGAACGTTTGGCCTCTGCTCCCACAGCAGAAGAGCCAGGATTGAAAGCTGGTGCTGGACCTGTTCAGCACACAATCCCTTTTACATTGGTGCATTCATCGTTGCTTTCACTGCTCACTTTCATACAGGAAAAGCACTTGAATGGAATCAGTCCAGAGGCTGCTCTCTGCTGCGCAGCAACACAGTCAGCACAGAATGAACAGTGGCATCTGCTCACACGGCAGAAGGAGCAGCAGGGAAAGCTAGTGCTCTGCTTCTTCAGCACACAAGCAGCTTTGCAACGGGGTCACCATCATTGCAGTCTCTCCTCGGGTTCATTCCTAAAAGTCCATTTGAATCCAAATTCTCAGATGGTGTCTCTCAGCTGCCCAGCAGCACAGTTAGTACAGCACGAACGTTTGGCCTCTGCTCCCACAGCAGAAGAGCCAGGATTGAAAGCTGGTGCTGGACCTGTTCAGCACACAATCACCTTTAAATTGGTGCCTCCATCGTTGCTTTCACTGCTCACATTCATACAGGAAAAGCATTTGAATGGAATCAGTCCAGAGGCTGCTCTCTGCTGCGCAGCAACACAGTCAGCACAGAATGAACAGTAGCATCTGCTCCCACGGCAGAAGGACCAGCAGGGAAAGCTAGTGCTCTGCTTCTTCAGCACACAAGCAGCTTTGCAACGGGGTCACCATCATTGCAGTCTCTCCTCGGTTTCATACCTAAAAGTCCATTTGAATCCAAATTCTCAGGTGGTGTCTCTCAGCTGCCCAGCAGCACAGTTAGTACAGCACGAACGTTTGGCCTCTGCTCCCACAGCAGAAGAGCCAGGATTAAAAGCTGGTGCTGGACCTGTTCAGCACACAATCCCCTTTACATTGGTGCATCCATCGTTGCTTTCACTGCTAACACTCGTACAGGAAAAGCATTTGAATAGAATCAGTCCAGAGCCTGCTCCCTGCTGGCAGCAATACAGCACAGAATGAGCAGTGGCATCTGCTCACACGGCAGAAGGACAAGCAGGGAATGCTAGCGCTGTGTCTCTTCAGCACACAAGAAGCTTTGCAACGGGGTCACCATCATTGCAGTCTCTCCTCGGTTTCCTACCTAAAAGTCCATTTGAATCCAAATTCTCAGGTGGTGTCTCTCAGCTGCCCAGCAGCACAGTTAGTACAGCACGAACGTTTGGCCTCTGCTCCCACAGCAGAAGAGCCAGGATTGAAAGCTGGTGCTGGACTTGTTCAGCACACAATCCCTTTTACATTGGTGCATTCATCGTTGCTTTCACTGCTCACTTTCATACAGGAAAAGCATTTGAATGGAATCAGTCCAGAGGCTGCTCTCTGCTGCGCAGCAACACAGTCAGCACAGAATGAACAGTAGCTTCTGCTCACACGGCAGAAGGAGCAGCAGGGAAAGCTAGTGCTCTGCTTCTTCAGCACACAAGCAGCTTTGCAACGGGGTCACCATCATTGCAGTCTCTCCTCGGTTTCATACCTAAAAGTCCATTTGAATCCAAATTCTCAAGCGGTCTCAGCTGCCCAGCAGCACAGAGAGTACTGCACGAACGTTTGGCCTCTGCTCCCACAGCAGAAGAGCAAGGATTGAAAGCTGGTGCTGGACCTGTTCAGCACACAATCCCCTTTACATTGGTGCCTCCATCGTTGCTTTCACTGCTCACTTTCATACAGGAAAAGCATTTGAATGGAATCAGTCCAGAGCCTGCTCTCTGCTGCGCAGCAACACAGTCAGCACAGAATGAACAGTGGCATCTGCTCACACGGCAGAAGGAGCAGCAGGGAAAGCTAGTGCTCTGCTTCTTCAGCACACAAGCAGCTTTGCAACGGGGTCACCATCATTGCAGTCTCTCCTCGGTTTCATACCTAAAAGTCCATTTGAATCCAAATTCTCAAGCGGTCTCAGCTGCCCAGCAGCACAGTGAGTACTGCACGAACGTTTGGCATCTGCTCCCACAGCAGAAGAGCAAGGATTGAAAGCTGGTGCTGGACCTGTTCCGCACACAATCCCCTTTACATTGGTGCATCCATCGTTGCTTTCACTGCTAACACTCGTACAGGAAAAGCATTTGAATAGAATCAGTAAGAGCCTGCTCCCTGCTGGCAGCAACACAGCACAGAATGAACAGGGGCATCTGCTCACACGGCAGAAGGACCAGCAGGAAAAGCTAGTGCTGTGTCTCTTCAGCACACAAGAAGCTTTGCAACGGGGTCACCATCATTGCAGTCTCTCCTCGGTTTCATACCTAAAAGTCCATTTGAATCCAAATTCTCAGGTGGTCTCTCTCAGCTGCCCAGCAGCACAGTGAGTACAGCACGAACATTTGGCCTCTGCTCCGACAGCAGAAGAGCCAGGATTGAAAGCTGGTGCTGGACCTGTTCAGCACACAATCCCTTTTACATTGGTGCATTCATCGTTGCTTTCACTGCTCACTTTCATACAGGAAAAGCATTTGAATGGAATCAGTCCAGAGGCTGCTCTCTGCTGCGCAGCAACACAGTCAGCACAGAATGAACAGTGGCATCTGCTCACACGGCAGAAGGAGCAGAAGGGAAAGCTAGTGCTCTGCTTCTTCAGCACACAAGCAGCTTTGCAACGGGGTCACCATCATTGCAGTCTCTCCTCGGGTTCATACCTAAAAGTCCATTTGAATCCAAATTCTCAGGTGGTCTCTCTCAGCTGCCCAGCAGCACAGTGAGTACAGCACGAACGTTTGGCCTCTGCTCCCACAGCAGAAGAGCCAGGATTGAAAGCTGGTGCTGGACCTGTTCAGCACACAATCACCTTTACATTGGTGCCTCCATCGTTGCTTTCACTGCTCACATTCATACAGGAAAAGCATTTGAATGGAATCAGTCCAGAGGCTGCTCTCTGCTGCGCAGCAACACAGTCAGCACAGACTGAACAGTGGCATCTGCTCACACGGCAGAAGGAGCAGCAGGGAAAGCTAGTGCTCTGCTTCTTCAGCACACAAGCAGCTTTGCAACGGGGTCACCATCATTGCAGTCTCTCCTCGGCTTCATACCTAAAAGTCCTTTTGAATCCGAATTCTCAGGTGGTGTCGCTCAGCTGCCCAGCAGCACAGTTAGTACTGCACGAACGTTTGGCCTCTGCTCCCACAGCAGAAGAGCCAGGATTGAAAGCTGGTGCTGGACCTGTTCAGCACACAATCCTTTTTACATTGGTGCCTCCATCGTTGCTTTCACTGCTCACTTTCATACAGGAAAAGCATTTGAATGGAATCAGTCCAGAGGCTGCTCTCTGCTGCGCAGCAACACTGTCAGCACAGAATGAACAGTGGCATCTGCTCACACGGCAGAAGGAGCAGCAGGGAAAGCTAGTGCTCTGCTTCTTCAGCACACAAGCAGCTTTGCAACGGGGTCACCATCATTGCAGTCTCTCCTCGGGTTCATTCCTAAAAGTCCATTTGAATCCAAATTCTCAGGTGGTGTCTCTCAGCTGCCCAGCAGCACAGTTAGTACAGCACGAACGTTTGGCCTCTGCTCCCACAGCAGAAGAGCCAGGATTGAAAGCTGGTGCTGGACCTGTTCAGCACACAATCACCTTTACATTGGTGCCTCCATCGTTGCTTTCACTGCTCACATTCATACAGGAAAAGCATTTGAATGGAATCAGTCCAGAGGCTGCTCTCTGCTGCGCAGCAACACAGTCAGCACAGACTGAACAGTGGCATCTGCTCACACGGCAGAAGGAGCAGCAGGGAAAGCTAGTGCTCTGCTTCTTCAGCACACAAGCAGCTTTGCAACGGGGTCACCATCATTGCAGTCTCTCCTCGGCTTCATACCTAAAAGTCCTTTTGAATCCGAATTCTCAGGTGGTGTCGCTCAGCTGCCCAGCAGCACAGTTAGTACTGCACGAACGTTTGGCCTCTGCTCCCACAGCAGAAGAGCCAGGATTGAAAGCTGGTGCTGGACCTGTTCAGCACACAATCCCTTTTACATTGGTGCGTTCATCGTTGCTTTCACTGCTCACTTTCATACAGGAAAAGCATTTGAATGGAACCAGTCCAGAGGCTGCTCTCTGCTGCGCAGCAACACAGTCAGCACAGAATGAACAGTGGCATCTGCTCACACGGCAGAAGGAGCAGCAGGGAAAGCTAGTGCTCTGCTTCTTCAGCACACAAGCAGCTTTGCAACGGGGTCACCATCATTGCAGTCTCTCCTCGGTTTCATACCTAAAAGTCCATTTGAATCCAAATTCTCAGGTGGTGTCTCTCAGCTGCCCCGCAGCACAGTGAGTACAGCACGAACGTTTGGCATCTGCTCCCACAGCAGAAGAGCCAGGATTAAAAGCTGGTGCTGGACCTGTTCAGCACACAATCCCCTTTACATTGGTGCATCCATCGTTGCTTTCACTGCTAACACTCGTACAGGAAAAGCATTTGAATAGAATCAGTCCAGAGCCTGCTCCCTGCTGGCAGCAATACAGCACAGAACGAACAGGAGCATCTGCTCACACGGCAGAAGGACCAGCAGGGAAAGCTAGTGCTGTGTCTCTTCAGCACACAAGAAGCTTTGCAACGGGGTCACCATCATTGCAGTCTCTCCTCGGTTTCATACCTAAAAGTCCATTTGAATCCAAATTCTCAGGTGGTGTCTCTCAGCTGCCCAGCAGCACAGTTAGTACAGCACGAACGTTTGTCCTCTGCTCCCACAGCAGAAGAGCCAGGATTGAAAGCTGGTGCTGGACCTGTTCAGCACACAATCCCTTTTACATTGGTGCCTCCATCGTTGCTTTCACTGCTCACTTTCATACAGGAAAAGCATTTGAATGGAATCAGTCCAGAGGCTGCCCTCTGCTGCGCAGCAACACAGTCAGCACAGAATGAACAGTAGCATCTGCTCACACGGCAGAAGGAGCAGCAGGGAAAGCTAGTGCTCTGCTTCTTCAGCACACAAGCAGCTTTGCAACGGGGTCACCATCATTGCAGTCTCTCCTCGGTTTCATACCTAAAAGTCCATTTGAATCCAAATTCTCAAGCGGTCTCAGCTGCCCAGCAGCACAGTGAGTACTGCACGAACGTTTGGCATCTGCTCCCACAGCAGAAGAGCAAGGATTGAAAGCTGGTGCTGGACCTGTTCCGCACACAATCCCCTTTACATTGGTGCATCCATCGTTGCTTTCACTGCTAACACTCGTACAGGAAAAGCATTTGAATAGAATCAGTCCAGAGCCTGCTCACTCCTGGCAGCAACACAGCATAGAATGAACACGGGCATCTACTCACACGGCAGAAGGAGCAGCAGGGAAAGCTAGTGCTGTGTCTCTTCAGCACACAAGAAGCCTTGCAACGGGGTCACCATCATTGCAGTCTCTCCTCGGTTTCATACCTAAAAGTCCATTTGAATCCAAATTCTCAGGTGGTCTCTCTCAGCTGCCCAGCAGCACAGTTAGTACAGCACGAACGTTTGGCCTCTGCTCCCACAGCAGAAGAGCCAGGATTGAAAGCTGGTGCTGGACCTGTTCAGCACACAATCCCTTTTACATTGGGGCATTCATCGTTGCTTTCACTGCTCACTTTCATACAGGAAAAGCATTTGAATGGAATCAGTCCAGAGCCTGCTCTCTGCTGCGCAGCAACACAGTCAGCACAGAATGAACAGTGGCATCTGCTCACACGGCAGAAGGAGCAGCAGGGAAAGCTAGTGCTCTGCTTCTTCAGCACACAAGCAGCTTTGCAACGGGGTCACCATCATTGCAGTCTCTCCTCGGTTTCATACCTAAAAGTCCATTTGAATCCAAATTCTCAGGTGGTGTCTCTCAGCTGCCCAGCAGCACAGTTAGTACAGCACGAACGTTTGGCCTCTGCTCCCACAGCAGAAGAGCCAGGATTGAAAGCTGGTGCTGGACCTGTTCAGCACACAATCCCTTTTACATTGGTGCATTCATCGTTGCTTTCACTGCTCACTTTCATACAGGAAAAGCATTTGAATGGAATCAGTCCAGAGGCTGCTCTCTGCTGCGCAGCAACACAGTCAGCACAGAATGAACAGTGGCATCTGCTCACACGGCAGAAGGAGCAGCAGGGAAAGCTAGTGCTCTGCTTCTTCAGCACACAAGCAGCTTTGCAACGGGGTCACCATCATTGCAGTCTCTCCTCGGTTTCATACCTAAAAGTCCATTTGAATCCAAATTCTCAGGTGGTGTCTCTCAGCTGCCCAGCAGCACAGTTAGTACAGCACGAACGTTTGGCCTCTGCTCCCACAGCAGAAGAGCCAGGATTGAAAGCTGGTGCTGGACCTGTTCAGCACACAATCACCTTTACATTGGTGCCTCCATCGTTGCTTTCACTGCTCACATTCATACAGGAAAAGCATTTGAATGGAATCAGTCCAGAGGCTGCTCTCTGCTGCGCAGCAACACAGTCAGCACAGAATGAACAGTGGCATCTGCTCACACGGCAGAAGGAGCAGCAGGGAAAGCTAGTGCTCTGCTTCTTCAGCACACAAGCAGCTTTGCAACGGGGTCACCATCATTGCAGTCTCTCCTCGGTTTCATACCTAAAAGTCCTTTTGAATCCGAATTCTCAAGCGGTCTCAGCTGCCCAGCAGCACAGTGAGTACAGCACGAACGTTTGGCCTCTGCTCCCACAGCAGAAGAGCCAGGATTGAAAGCTGGTGCTGGACCTGTTCAGCACACAATCCCTTTGGTGCCTCCATCGTTGCTTTCACTGCTGACATTCATACAGGAAAAGCATTTGAATGGAATCAGTCCAGAGGCTGCTCTCTGCTGCGCAGCACAGTCAGCAGAGAAAGAGCAGTTGCATCTGCTCACACGGCAGAAGGAGCAGCAGGGAAATCTAGTGCTCTGCGTCTTCAGCACACAAGCAGCTTTGCAACGGGGTCACCATCATTGCAGTCTCTCCTCGGCTTCATACCTAAAAGTCCATTTGAATCCAAATTCTCAGGTGGTGTCTCTCAGCTGCCCAGCAGCACAGTTAGTACAGCACGAACGTTTGGCCTCTGCTCCCACAGCAGAAGAGCCAGGATTGAAAGCTGGTGCTGGACCTGTTCAGCACACAATCACCTTTACATTGGTGCCTCCATCGTTGCTTTCACTGCTCACTTTAATACAGGAAAAGCATTTGAATGGAATCAGTCCAGAGGCTGCTCTCTGCTGCGCAGCAACACAGTCAGCACAGACTGAACAGTGGCATCTGCTCACACGGCAGAAGGACCAGCAGGGAAAGCTAGTGCTGTGTCTCTTCAGCACACAAGCAGCTTTGCAACGGGGTCACCATCATTGCAGTCTCTCCTCGGTTTCCTACCTAAAAGTCCATTTGAATCCAAATTCTCAGGTGGTGTCTCTCAGCTGCCCAGCAGCACAGTGAGTACAGCACGAACGTTTGGCCTCTGCTCCCACAGCAGAAGAGCCAGGATTGAAAGCTGGTGCTGGACCTGTTCAGCACACAATCACCTTTACATTGGTGCCTCCATCGTTGCTTTCACTGCTAACACTCATACAGGAAAAGCATTTGAATAGAATCCGTCCAGAGCCTGCTCCCTGCTGGCAGCAACACAGCACAGAATGAACAGTGGCATCTGCTCACACGGCAGAAGGACCAGCAGGGAAAGCTAGTGCTGTGTCTCTTCAGCACACAAGCAGCTTTGCAACGGGGTCACCATCATTGCAGTCTCTCCTCGGGTTCATACCTAAAAGTCCATTTGAATCCAAATTCTCAGGTGGTGTCTCTCAGCTGCCCAGCAGCACAGTTAGTACAGCACGAACGTTTGGCCTCTGCTCCCACAGCAGAAGAGCCAGGATTGAAAGCTGGTGCTGGACCTGTTCAGCACACAATCCCTTTTACATTGGTGCATTCATCGTTGCTTTCACTGCTCACTTTCATACAGGAAAAGCATTTGAATGGAATCAGTCCAGAGGCTGCTCTCTGCTGCGCAGCAACACAGTCAGCACAGAATGAACAGTGGCATCTGCTCACATGGCAGAAGGAGCAGCAGGGAAAGCTAGTGCTCTGCTTCTTCAGCACACAAGCAGCTTTGTAACGGGGTCACCATCATTGCAGTCTCTCCTCGGCTTCATACCTAAAAGTCCATTTGAATCCGAATTCTCAGGTGGCGTCGCTCAGCTGCCCAGCAGCACAGTGAGTACAGCACGAACGTTTGGCCTCTGCTCCCACAGCAGAAGAGCCAGGATTGAAAGCTGGTGCTGGACCTGTTCAGCACACAATCACCTTTACATTGGTGCCTCCATCGTTGCTTTCACTGCTAACACTCATACAGGAAAAGCATTTGAATAGAATCCGTCCAGAGCCTGCTCCCTGCTGGCAGCAACACAGCACAGAATGAACAGTGGCATCTGCTCACACGGCAGAAGGACCAGCAGGGAAAGCTAGTGCTGTGTCTCTTCAGCACACAAGCAGCTTTGCAACGGGGTCACCATCATTGCAGTCTCTCCTCGGTTTCCTACCTAAAAGTCCATTTGAATCCAAATTCTCAGGTGGTGTCTCTCAGCTGCCCAGCAGCACAGTTAGTACAGCACGAACGTTTGGCCTCTGCTCCCACAGCAGAAGAGCCAGGATTGAAAGCTGGTGCTGGACCTGTTCAGCACACAATCACCTTTACATTGGTGCCTCCATCGTTGCTTTCACTGCTCACTTTCATACAGGAAAAGCATTTGAATGGAATCAGTCCAGAGCCTGCTCTCTGCTGCGCAGCAACACAGTCAGCACAGAATGAACAGTGGCATCTGCTCACACGGCAGAAGGACCAGCAGGGAAAGCTAGTGCTGTGTCTCTTCAGCACACAAGCAGCTTTGCAACGGGGTCACCATCATTGCAGTCTCTCCTCGGTTTCATACCTAAAAGTCCATTTGAATCCAAATTCTCAAGCGGTCTCAGCTGCCCAGCAGCACAGTGAGTACAGCACGAATGTTTGGCATCTGCTCCCACAGCAGAAGAGCAAGGATTGAAAGCTGGTGCTGGACCTGTTCAGCACACAATCCCCTTTACATTGGTGCATCCATCGTTGCTTTCACTGCTAACACTCGTACAGGAAAAGCATTTGAATGGAATCAGTCCAGAGGCTGCTCTCTGCTGCGCAGCAACACAGTCAGCACAGAATGAACAGTGGCATCTGCTCACACGGCAGAAGGACCAGCAGGGAAAGCTAGTGCTGTGTCTCTTCAGCACACAAGCAGCTTTGCAACGGGGTCACCATCATTGCAGTCTCTCCTCGGTTTCCTACCTAAAAGTCCATTTGAATCCAAATTCTCAGGTGGTGTCTCTCAGCTGCCCAGCAGCACAGTGAGTACAGCACGAACGTTTGGCCTCTGCTCCCACAGCAGAAGAGCCAGGATTGAAAGCTGGTGCTGGACCTGTTCAGCACACAATCCCCTTTACATTGGTGCCTCCATCGTTGCTTTCACTGCTCACTTTCATACAGGAAAAGCATTTGAATGGAATCAGCCCAGAGCCTGCTCCCTGCTGGCAGCAACACAGCACAGAATGAACAGTGGCATCTGCTCACACGGCAGAAGGACCAGCAGGGAAAGCTAGTGCTGTGTCTCTTCAGCACACAAGCAGCTTTGCAACGGGGTCACCATCACTGCAGTCTCTCCTCGGTTTCATACCTAAAAGTCCATTTGAATCCAAATTCTCAGGTGGTGTCCCTCAGCTGCCCAGCAGCACAGTTAGTACAGCACGAACGTTTGGCCTCTGCTCCCACAGCAGAAGAGCCAGGATTGAAAGCTGGTGCTGGACCTGTTCAGCACACAATCCCTTTTACATTGGTGCATTCATCGTTGCTTTCACTGCTCACTTTCATACAGGAAAAGCATTTGAATGGAATCAGTCCAGAGGCTGCTCTCTGCTGCGCAGAAACACAGTCAGCAGAGAATGAGCAGTTGCATCTGCTCACACGGCAGAAGGAGCAGCAGGGAAAGCTAGTGCTCTGCTTCTTCAGCACACAAGCAGCTTTGCAACGGGGTCACCATCATTGCAGTCTCTCCTCGGCTTCATACCTAAAAGTCCATTTGAATCCAAATTCTCAGGTGGTGTCTCTCAGCTGCCCAGCAGCACAGTGAGTACAGCACGAACGTTTGGCCTCTGCTCCCACAGCAGAAGAGCCAGGATTGAAAGCTGGTGCTGGACCTGTTCAGCACACAATCACCTTTACATTGGTGCATCCATCGTTGCTTTCACTGCTCACTTTCATACAGGAAAAGCATTTGAATGGAATCAGTCCAGAGCCTGCTCTCTGCTGCGCAGCAACACAGTCAGCACAGAATGAACAGTGGCATCTGCTCACACGGCAGAAGGAGCAGCAGGGAAAGCTAGTGCTCTGCTTCTTCAGCACACAAGCAGCTTTGCAACGGGGTCACCATCATTGCAGTCTCTCCTCGGTTTCATACCTAAAAGTCCATTTGAATCCAAATTCTCAAGCGGTCTCAGCTGCCCAGCAGCACAGTGAGTACTGCACGAACGTTTGGCATCTGCTCCCACAGCAGAAGAGCAAGGATTGAAAGCTGGTGCTGGACCTGTTCAGCACACAATCCCCTTTACATTGGTGCATCCATCGTTGCTTTCACTGCTAACACTCGTACAGGAAAAGCATTTGAATAGAATCAGTCCAGAGCCTGCTCTCTGCTGCGCAGCAACACAGTCAGCACAGAATGAACAGTGGCATCTGCTCACACGGCAGAAGGAGCAGCAGGGAAAGCTAGTGCTCTGCTTCTTCAGCACACAAGCAGCTTTGCAACGGGGTCACCATCATTGCAGTCTCTCCTCGGTTTCATACCTAAAAGTCCATTTGAATCCAAATTCTCAGGTGGTGTCTCTCAGCTGCCCAGCAGCACAGTGAGTACAGCACGAACGTTTGGCCTCTGCTCCCACAGCAGAAGAGCCAGGATTGAAAGCTGGTGCTGGACCTGTTCAGCACACAATCCCTTTTACATTGGTGCCTCCATCGTTGCTTTCACTGCTCACTTTCATACAGGAAAAGCATTTGAATGGAATCCGTCCTGAGCCTGCTCCCTGCTGGCAGCAACACAGCACAGAATGAAGAGTGGCATCTGCTCACACGGCAGAAGGAGCAGCAGGGAAAGCTAGTGCTCTGCTTCTTCAGCACACAAGCAGCTTTGCAACGGGGTCACCATCATTGCAGTCTCTCCTCGGTTTCATACCTAAAAGTCCATTTGAATCCAAATTCTCAGGTGGTGTCTCTCAGCTGCCCAGCAGCAGCTCAGTTAGTACAGCACGAACGTTTGGCCTCTGCTCCCACAGCAGAAGAGCCAGGATTGAAAGCTGGTGCTGGACCTGTTCAGCACACAATCCCTTTTACATTGGTGCATTCATCGTTGCTTTCACTGCTCACTTTCATACAGGAAAAGCATTTGAATGGAATCAGTCCAGAGGCTGCTCTCTGCTGCGCAGAAACACAGTCAGCACAGAATGAACAGTGGCATCTGCTCACACGGCAGAAGGAGCAGCAGGGAAAGCTAGTGCTCTGCTTCTTCAGCACACAAGCAGCTTTGCAACGGGGTCACCATCATTGCAGTCTCTCCTCGGTTTCATACCTAAAAGTCAATTTGAATCCAAATTCTCAGGTGGTGTCGCTCAGCTGCCCAGCAGCACAGTTAGTACAGCACGAACGTTTGGCCTCTGCTCCCACAGCAGAAGAGCAAGGATTGAAAGCTGGTGCTGGACCTGTTCAGCACACAATCACCTTTACATTCGTGCCTCCATCGTTGCTTTCACTGCTCACATTCATACAGGAAAAGCATTTGAATGGAATCAGTCCAGAGGCTGCTCTCTGCTGCGCAGCAACACAGTCAGCACAGAATGAACAGTGGCATCTGCTCACACGGCAGAAGGAGCAGCAGGGAAAGCTAGTGCTCTGCTTCTTCAGCACACAAGCAGCTTTGCAACGGGGTCACCATCATTGCAGTCTCTCCTCGGTTTCATAACTAAAAGTCCATTTGAATCCAAATTCTCAGGTGGTGTCTCTCAGCTGCCCAGCAGCAGCTCAGTTAGTACAACACGAACGTTTGGCCTCTGCTCCCACAGCAGAAGAGCAAGGATTGAAAGCTGGTGCTGGACCTGTTCAGCACACAATCCCTTTTACATTGGTGCATTCATCGTTGCTTTCACTGCTCACATTCATACAGGAAAAGCATTTGAATGGAATCAGTCCAGAGGCTGCTCTCTGCTGCGCAGCAACACAGTCAGCACAGAATGAACAGTGGCATCTGCTCACACGGCAGAAGGAGCAGCAGGGAAAGCTAGTGCTCTGCTTCTTCAGCACACAAGCAGCTTTGCAAAGGGGTCACCATCATTGCAGTCTCTCCTCGGTTTCATACCTAAAAGTCCATTTGAATGCGAATTCTCAGGTGGTGTCTCTCAGCTGCCCAGCAGCACAGTGAGTACAGCACGAACGTTTGGCCTCTGCTCCAACAGCAGAAGAGCCAGGATTGAAAGCTGGTGCTGGACGTGTTCAGCACACAATCACCTTTACATTGGTGCATCCATCGTTGCTTTCACTGCTAACACTCGTACAGGAAAAGCATTTGAATAGAATCAGTCCAGAGCCTGCTCCCTGCTGGCAGCAACACAGCACAGAATGAACAGGGGCATCTGCTCACACGGCAGAAGGACCAGCAGGGAAAGCTAGTGCTGTGTCTCTTCAGCACACAAGAAGCTTTGCAACGGGGTCACCATCATTGCAGTCTCTCCTCGGTTTCATACCTAAAAGTCCATTTGAATCCAAATTCTCAGGTGGTGTCTCTCAGCTGCCCAGCAGCAGCTCAGTTAGTACAGCACGAACGTTAGGCCTCTGCTCCCACAGCAGAAGAGCCAGGATTGAAAGCTGGTGCTGGACCTGTTCAGCACACAATCCCTTTTACATTGGTGCATTCATCGTTGCTTTCACTGCTCACTTTCATACAGGAAAAGCATTTGAATGGAATCAGTCCAGAGGCTGCTCTCTGCTGCGCAGCAACACAGTCAGCACAGAATGAACAGTGGCATCTGCTCACACGGCAGAAGGACCAGCAGGGAAAGCTAGTGCTCTGCTTCTTCAGCACACAAGCAGCTTTGCAACGGGGTCACCATCATTGCAGTCTCTCCTCGGTTTCATACCTAAAAGTCCATTTGAATCCAAATTCTCAGGTGGTGTCTCTCAGCTGCCCAGCAGCACAGTTAGTACAGCACGAACGTTTGGCCTCTGCTCCCACAGCAGAAGAGCCAGGATTGAAAGCTGGTGCTGGACCTGTTCAGCACAAAATCACCTTTACATTGGTGCATCCATCGTTGCTTTCACTGCTCACTTTCATACAGGAAAAGCATTTGAATAGAATCAGTCCAGATGCTGCTCTCTGCTGCGCAGCAACACAGTCAGCACAGAATGAACAGTGGCATCTGCTCACACGGCAGAAGGAGCAGCAGGGAAAGCTAGTGCTCTGCTTCTTCAGCACACAAGCAGCTTTGCAACGGGGTCACCATCATTGCAGTCTCTCCTCGGTTTCATACCTAAAAGTCCATTTGAATCCAAATTCTCAGGTGGTGTCTCTCAGCTGCCCAGCAGCACAGTTAATACAGCACGAACGTTTGGCCTCTGCTCCCACAGCAGAAGAGACAGGATTGAAAGCTGGTGCTGGACCTGTTCAGCACACAATCCCTTTTACATTGGTGCATTCATCGTTGCTTTCACTGCTCACTTTCATACAGGAAAAGCATTTGAATGGAATCAGTCCAGATGCTGCTCTCTGCTGCGCAGCAACACAGTCAGCACAGAATGAACAGTGGCATCTGCTCACACGGCAGAAGGAGCAGCAGGGAAAGCTAGTGCTCTGCTTCTTCAGCACACAAGCAGCTTTGCAACGGGGTCACCATCATTGCAGTCTCTCCTCGGGTTCATACCTAAAAGTCCATTTGAATCCAAATTCTCAGGTGGTGTCTCTCAGCTGCCCAGCAGCACAGTTAGTACAGCACGAACGTTTGGCCTCTGCTCCCACAGCAGAAGAGCCAGGATTGAAAGCTGGTGCTGGACCTGTTCAGCACACAATCACCTTTACATTGGTGCCTCCATCGTTGCTTTCACTGCTCACATTCATACAGGAAAAGCATTTGAATGGAATCAGTCCAGAGGCTGCTCTCTGCTGCGCAGCAACACTGTCAGCACAGAATGAAGAGTGGCATCTGCTCACACGGCAGAAGGAGCAGCAGGGAAAGCTAGTGCTCTGCTTCTTCAGCACACAAGCAGCTTTGCAACGGGGTCACCATCATTGCAGTCTCTCCTCGGTTTCATACCTAAAAGTCCATTTGAATCCAAATTCTCAGGTGGTGTCTCTCAGCTGCCCAGCAGCAGCTCAGTTAGTACAGCACGAACGTTTGGCCTCTGCTCCCACAGCAGAAGAGCCAGGATTGAAAGCTGGTGCTGGACCTGTTCAGCACACAATCCCTTTTACATTGGTGCCTTCATCGTTGCTTTCACTGCTCACTTTCATACAGGAAAAGCATTTGAATGGAATCAGTCCAGAGGATGCTCTCTGCTGCGCAGCAACACAGTCAGCACAGAATGAACAGTGGCATCTGCTCACACGGCAGAAGGAGCAGCAGGGAAAGCTAGTGCTCTGCTTCTTCAGCACACAAGCAGCTTTGCAACGGGGTCACCATCATTGCAGTCTCTCCTCGGTTTCATACCTAAAAGTCCATTTGAATCCAAATTCTCAGGTGGTGTCTCTCAGCTGCCCAGCAGCACAGTTAGTACAGCACGAACGTTTGGCCTCTGCTCCCACAGCAGAAGAGCCAGGATTGAAAGCTGGTGCTGGACCTGTTCAGCACACAATCACCTTTACATTGGTGCATCCATCGTTGCTTTCACTGCTCACTTTCATACAGGAAAAGCATTTGAATAGAATCAGTCCAGATGCTGCTCTCTGCTGCGCAGCAACACAGTCAGCACAGAATGAACAGTGGCATCTGCTCACACGGCAGAAGGAGCAGCAGGGAAAGCTAGTGCTCTGCTTCTTCAGCACACAAGCAGCTTTGCAACGGGGTCACCATCATTGCAGTCTCTCCTCGGTTTCATACCTAAAAGTCCATTTGAATCCAAATTCTCAGGTGGTGTCTCTCAGCTGCCCAGCAGCACAGTTAATACAGCACGAACGTTTGGCCTCTGCTCCCACAGCAGAAGAGACAGGATTGAAAGCTGGTGCTGGACCTGTTCAGCACACAATCCCTTTTACATTGGTGCATTCATCGTTGCTTTCACTGCTCACTTTCATACAGGAAAAGCATTTGAATGGAATCAGTCCAGATGCTGCTCTCTGCTGCGCAGCAACACAGTCAGCACAGAATGAACAGTGGCATCTGCTCACACGGCAGAAGGAGCAGCAGGGAAAGCTAGTGCTCTGCTTCTTCAGCACACAAGCAGCTTTGCAACGGGGTCACCATCATTGCAGTCTCTCCTCGGGTTCATACCTAAAAGTCCATTTGAATCCAAATTCTCAGGTGGTGTCTCTCAGCTGCCCAGCAGCACAGTTAGTACAGCACGAACGTTTGGCCTCTGCTCCCACAGCAGAAGAGCCAGGATTGAAAGCTGGTGCTGGACCTGTTCAGCACACAATCACCTTTACATTGGTGCCTCCATCGTTGCTTTCACTGCTCACATTCATACAGGAAAAGCATTTGAATGGAATCAGTCCAGAGGCTGCTCTCTGCTGCGCAGCAACACTGTCAGCACAGAATGAAGAGTGGCATCTGCTCACACGGCAGAAGGAGCAGCAGGGAAAGCTAGTGCTCTGCTTCTTCAGCACACAAGCAGCTTTGCAACGGGGTCACCATCATTGCAGTCTCTCCTCGGTTTCATACCTAAAAGTCCATTTGAATCCAAATTCTCAGGTGGTGTCTCTCAGCTGCCCAGCAGCAGCTCAGTTAGTACAGCACGAACGTTTGGCCTCTGCTCCCACAGCAGAAGAGCCAGGATTGAAAGCTGGTGCTGGACCTGTTCAGCACACAATCCCTTTTACATTGGTGCCTTCATCGTTGCTTTCACTGCTCACTTTCATACAGGAAAAGCATTTGAATGGAATCAGTCCAGAGGATGCTCTCTGCTGCGCAGCAACACAGTCAGCACAGAATGAACAGTGGCATCTGCTCACACGGCAGAAGGAGCAGCAGGGAAAGCTAGTGCTCTGCTTCTTCAGCACACAAGCAGCTTTGCAACGGGGTCACCATCATTGCAGTCTCTCCTCGGTTTCATACCTAAAAGTCCATTTGAATCCAAATTCTCAGGTGGTGTCTCTCAGCTGCCCAGCAGCACAGTTAGTACAGCACGAACGTTTGGCCTCTGCTCCCACAGCAGAAGAGCCAGGATTGAAAGCTGGTGCTGGACCTGTTCAGCACACAATCACCTTTACATTGGTGCATCCATCGTTGCTTTCACTGCTCACTTTCATACAGGAAAAGCATTTGAATAGAATCAGTCCAGATGCTGCTCTCTGCTGCGCAGCAACACAGTCAGCACAGAATGAACAGTGGCATCTGCTCACACGGCAGAAGGAGCAGCAGGGAAAGCTAGTGCTCTGCTTCTTCAGCACACAAGCAGCTTTGCAACGGGGTCACCATCATTGCAGTCTCTCCTCGGTTTCATACCTAAAAGTCCATTTGAATCCAAATTCTCAGGTGGTGTCTCTCAGCTGCCCAGCAGCACAGTTAATACAGCACGAACGTTTGGCCTCTGCTCCCACAGCAGAAGAGACAGGATTGAAAGCTGGTGCTGGACCTGTTCAGCACACAATCCCTTTTACATTGGTGCATTCATCGTTGCTTTCACTGCTCACTTTCATACAGGAAAAGCATTTGAATGGAATCAGTCCAGATGCTGCTCTCTGCTGCGCAGCAACACAGTCAGCACAGAATGAACAGTGGCATCTGCTCACACGGCAGAAGGAGCAGCAGGGAAAGCTAGTGCTCTGCTTCTTCAGCACACAAGCAGCTTTGCAACGGGGTCACCATCATTGCAGTCTCTCCTCGGGTTCATACCTAAAAGTCCATTTGAATCCAAATTCTCAGGTGGTGTCTCTCAGCTGCCCAGCAGCACAGTTAGTACAGCACGAACGTTTGGCCTCTGCTCCCACAGCAGAAGAGCCAGGATTGAAAGCTGGTGCTGGACCTGTTCAGCACACAATCACCTTTACATTGGTGCCTCCATCGTTGCTTTCACTGCTCACATTCATACAGGAAAAGCATTTGAATGGAATCAGTCCAGAGGCTGCTCTCTGCTGCGCAGCAACACTGTCAGCACAGAATGAAGAGTGGCATCTGCTCACACGGCAGAAGGAGCAGCAGGGAAAGCTAGTGCTCTGCTTCTTCAGCACACAAGCAGCTTTGCAACGGGGTCACCATCATTGCAGTCTCTCCTCGGTTTCATACCTAAAAGTCCATTTGAATCCAAATTCTCAGGTGGTGTCTCTCAGCTGCCCAGCAGCACAGTTAATACAGCACGAACGTTTGGCCTCTGCTCCCACAGCAGAAGAGACAGGATTGAAAGCTGGTGCTGGACCTGTTCAGCACACAATCCCTTTTACATTGGTGCATTCATCGTTGCTTTCACTGCTCACTTTCATACAGGAAAAGCATTTGAATGGAATCAGTCCAGATGCTGCTCTCTGCTGCGCAGCAACACAGTCAGCACAGAATGAACAGTGGCATCTGCTCACACGGCAGAAGGAGCAGCAGGGAAAGCTAGTGCTCTGCTTCTTCAGCACACAAGCAGCTTTGCAACGGGGTCACCATCATTGCAGTCTCTCCTCGGGTTCATACCTAAAAGTCCATTTGAATCCAAATTCTCAGGTGGTGTCTCTCAGCTGCCCAGCAGCACAGTTAGTACAGCACGAACGTTTGGCCTCTGCTCCCACAGCAGAAGAGCCAGGATTGAAAGCTGGTGCTGGACCTGTTCAGCACACAATCACCTTTACATTGGTGCCTCCATCGTTGCTTTCACTGCTCACATTCATACAGGAAAAGCATTTGAATGGAATCAGTCCAGAGGCTGCTCTCTGCTGCGCAGCAACACTGTCAGCACAGAATGAAGAGTGGCATCTGCTCACACGGCAGAAGGAGCAGCAGGGAAAGCTAGTGCTCTGCTTCTTCAGCACACAAGCAGCTTTGCAACGGGGTCACCATCATTGCAGTCTCTCCTCGGTTTCATACCTAAAAGTCCATTTGAATCCAAATTCTCAGGTGGTGTCTCTCAGCTGCCCAGCAGCACAGTATAGTACAGCACGAACGTTTGGCCTCTGCTCCCACAGCAGAAGAGCCAGGATTGAAAGCTGGTGCTGGACCTGTTCAGCACACAATCACCTTTACATTGGTGCCTCCATCGTTGATTTCACTGCTCACATTCATACAGGAAAAGCATTTGAATGGAATCAGTCCAGAGGCTGCTCTCTGCTGCGCAGCAACACAGTCAGCACAGAATGAACAGTGGCATATGCTCACACGGCAGAAAGAGCAGCAGGGAAAGCTAGTGCTCTGCTTCTTCAGCACACAAGCAGCTTTGCAACGGGGTCACCATCATTGCAGTCTCTCCTCGGCTTCATACCTAAAAGTCCTTTTGAATCCGAATTCTCAGGTGGTGTCGCTCAGCTGCCCAGCAGCACAGTTAGTACAGCACGAACGTTTGGCCTCTGCTCCCACAGCAGAAGAGCCAGGATTGAAAGCTGGTGATGGACCTGTTCAGCACACAATCCCCTTTACATTGGTGCATCCATCGTTGCTTTCACTGCTAACACTCGTACAGGAAAAGCATTTGAATAGAATCAGTCCAGAGCCTGCTCCCTGCTGGCAGCAACACAGCACAGAATGAAGAGTGGCATCTGCTCACACGGCAGAAGGACCAGCAGGGAAACCTAGTGCTGTGTCTCTTCAGCACACAAGAAGCTTTGCAACGGGGTCACCATCATTGCAGTCTCTCCTCGGGTTCATACCTAAAAGTCCATTTGAATCCAAATTCTCAGGTGGTGTCGCTCAGCTGCCCAGCAGCACAGTTAGTACAGCACGAACGTTTGGCCTCTGCTCCCACAGCAGAAGAGCCAGGATTGAAAGCTGGTGATGGACCTGTTCAGCACACAATCCCTTTTACATTGGTGCATTCATCGTTGCTTTCACTGCTCACTTTCATACAGGAAAAGCATTTGAATGGAATCAGTCCAGAGGCTGCTCTCTGCTGCGCAGCAACACAGTCAGCACAGAATGAACAGTGCCTTCTGCTCACACGGCAGAAGGAGCAGCAGGGAAAGCTAGTGCTCTGCTTCTTCAGCACACAAGCAGCTTTGCAACGGGGTCACCATCATTGCAGTCTCTCCTCGGTTTCATACCTAAAAGTCAATTTGAATCCAAATTCTCAGGTGGTGTCTCTCAGCTGCCCAGCAGCACAGTTAGTACAGCACGAACGTTTGGCTCCTCTGCTCCCACAGCAGAAGAGCCAGGATTGAAAGCTGGTGCTGGACCTGTTCAGCACACAATCACCTTTACATTGGTGCCTCCATCGTTGCTTTCACTGCTCACATTCATACAGGAAAAGCATTTGAATGGAATCAGTCCAGAGGCTGCTCTCTGCTGCGCAGCAACACTGTCAGCACAGAATGAAGAGTGGCATCTGCTCACACGGCAGAAGGAGCAGCAGGGAAAGCTAGTGCTCTGCTTCTTCAGCACACAAGCAGCTTTGCAACGGGGTCACCATCATTGCAGTCTCTCCTCGGTTTCATACCTAAAAGTCCATTTGAATCCAAATTCTCAAGCGGTCTCAGCTGCCCAGCAGCACAGTGAGTACTGCACGAACGTTTGGCATCTGCTCCCACAGCAGAAGAGCAAGGATTGAAAGCTGGTGCTGGACCTGTTCCGCACACAATCCCCTTTACATTGGTGCATCCATCGTTGCTTTCACTGCTAACACTCGTACAGGAAAAGCATTTGAATAGAATCAGTCCAGAGCCTGCTCCCTGCTGGCAGCAACACAGCACAGAATGAACAGGGGCATCTACTCACACGGCAGAAGGACCAGCAGGGAAAGCTAGTGCTGTGTCTCTTCAGCACACAAGAAGCTTTGCAACGGGGTCACCATCATTGCAGTCTCTCCTCGGTTTCATACCTAAAAGTCCATTTGAATCCAAATTCTCAGGTGGTCTCTCTCAGCTGCCCAGCAGCACAGTTAGTACAGCACGAACGTTTGGCCTCTGCTCCCACAGCAGAAGAGCCAGGATTGAAAGCTGGTGCTGGACCTGTTCAGCACAAAATCCCTTTTACATTGGTGCATTCATCGTTGCTTTCACTGCTCACTTTCATACAGGAAAAGCATTTGAATGGAATCAGTCCAGAGGCTGCTCTCTGCTGCGCAGCAACACAGTCAGCACAGAATGAACAGTGGCATCTGCTCACACAGCAGAAGGAGCAGCAGGGAAAGCTAGTGCTCTGCTTCTTCAGCACACAAGCAGCTTTGCAACGGGGTCACCATCATTGCAGTCTCTCCTCGGGTTCATACCTAAAAGTCCATTTGAATCCAAATTCTCAGGTGGTGTCTCTCAGCTGCCCAGCAGCACAGTTAGTACAGCACGAAGGTTTGGCCTCTGCTCCCACAGCAGAAGAGCAAGGATTGAAAGCTGGTGCTGGACCTGTTCAGCACACAATCCCTTTTACATTGGTGCGTTCATCGTTGCTCTCACTGCTCACTTTCATACAGGAAAAGCATTTGAATGGAATCAGTCCAGAGGCTGCTCTCTGCTGCGCAGCAACACAGTCAGCACAGAATGAACAGTGGCATCTGCTCACACGGCAGAAGGACCAGCAGGGAAAGCTAGTGCTCTGCTTCTTCAGCACACAAGCAGCTTTGCAACGGGGTCACCATCATTGCAGTCTCTCCTCGGTTTCCTACCTAAAAGTCCATTTGAATCCAAATTCTCAGGTGGTGTCTCTCAGCTGCCCAGCAGCACAGTTAGTACAGCACGAACGTTTGGCCTCTGCTCCCACAGCAGAAGAGCCAGGATTGAAAGCTGGTGCTGGACCTGTTCAGCACACAATCACCTTTACATTGGTGCCTCCATCGTTGCTTTCACTGCTCACATTCATACAGGAAAAGCATTTGAATGGAATCAGTCCAGAGGCTGCTCTCTGCTGCGCAGCAACACAGTCAGCACAGAATGAACAGTGTTATCTGCTCACACGGCAGAAGGAGCAGCAGGGAAAGCTAGTGCTCTGCTTCTTCAGCACACAAGCAGCTTTGCAACGGGGTCACCATCATTGCAGTCTCTCCTCGGCTTCATACCTAAAAGTCCATTTGAATCCGAATTCTCAGGTGGTGTCGCTCAGCTGCCCAGCAGCACAGTTAGTACAGCACGAACGTTTGGCCTCTGCTCCCACAGCAGAAGAGCCAGGATTGAAAGCGGGTGCTGGACCTGTTCAGCACACAATCCCTTTTACATTGGTGCATTCATCGTTGCTTTCACTGCTCACTTTCATACAGGAAAAGCATTTGAATGGAATCAGTCCAGAGGCTGCTCTCTGCTGCGCAGCAACACAGTCAGCACAGAATGAACAGTGGCATCTGCTCACACGGCAGAAGGAGCAGCAGGGAAAGCTAGTGCTCTGCTTCTTCAGCACACAAGCAGCTTTGCAACGGGGTCACCATCATTGCAGTCTCTCCTCGGGTTCATACCTAAAAGTCCATTTGAATCCAAATTCTCAGGTGGTGTCTCTCAGCTGCCCAGCAGCACAGTTAGTACAGCACGAACGTTTGGCCTCTGCTCCCACAGCAGAAGAGCCAGGATTGAAAGCTGGTGCTGGATCTGTTCAGCACACAATCACCTTTACATTGGTGCATCCATCGTTGCTTTCACTGCTCACTTTCATACAGGAAAAGCATTTGAATAGAATCAGTCCAGATGCTGCTCTCTGCTGCGCAGCAACACAGTCAGCACAGAATGAACAGTGGCATCTGCTCACACGGCAGAAGGAGCAGCAGGGAAAGCTAGTGCTCTGCTTCTTCAGCACACAAGCAGCTTTGCAACGGGGTCACCATCATTGCAGTCTCTCCTCGGTTTCATACCTAAAAGTCCATTTGAATCCAAATTCTCAGGTGGTGTCTCTCAGCTGCCCAGCAGCACAGTTAATACAGCACGAACGTTTGGCCTCTGCTCCCACAGCAGAAGAGACAGGATTGAAAGCTGGTGCTGGACCTGTTCAGCACACAATCCCTTTTACATTGGTGCATTCATCGTTGCTTTCACTGCTCACTTTCATACAGGAAAAGCATTTGAATGGAATCAGTCCAGATGCTGCTCTCTGCTGCGCAGCAACACAGTCAGCACAGAATGAACAGTGGCATCTGCTCACACGGCAGAAGGAGCAGCAGGGAAAGCTAGTGCTCTGCTTCTTCAGCACACAAGCAGCTTTGCAACGGGGTCACCATCATTGCAGTCTCTCCTCGGTTTCCTACCTAAAAGTCCATTTGAATCCAAATTCTCAGGTGGTGTCTCTCAGCTGCCCAGCAGCACAGTTAGTACAGCACGAACGTTTGGCCTCTGCTCCCACAGCAGAAGAGCCAGGATTGAAAGCTGGTGCTGGACCTGTTCAGCACACAATCACCTTTACATTGGTGCCTCCATCGTTGCTTTCACTGCTCACATTCATACAGGAAAAGCATTTGAATGGAATCAGTCCAGAGGCTGCTCTCTGCTGCGCAGCAACACTGTCAGCACAGAATGAACAGTGTTATCTGCTCACACGGCAGAAGGAGCAGCAGGGAAAGCTAGTGCTCTGCTTCTTCAGCACACAAGCAGCTTTGCAACGGGGTCACCATCATTGCAGTCTCTCCTCGGTTTCCTACCTAAAAGTCCATTTGAATCCAAATTCTCAGGTGGTGTCTCTCAGCTGCCCAGCAGCACAGTATAGTACAGCACGAACGTTTGGCCTCTGCTCCCACAGCAGAAGAGCCAGGATTGAAAGCTGGTGCTGGACCTGTTCAGCACACAATCACCTTTACATTGGTGCCTCCATCGTTGATTTCACTGCTCACATTCATACAGGAAAAGCATTTGAATGGAATCAGTCCAGAGGCTGCTCTCTGCTGCGCAGCAACACAGTCAGCACAGAATGAACAGTGGCATCTGCTCACACGGCAGAAGGAGCAGCAGGGAAAGCTAGTGCTCTGCTTCTTCAGCACACAAGCAGCTTTGCAACGGGGTCACCATCATTGCAGTCTCTCCTCGGCTTCATACCTAAAAGTCCTTTTGAATCCGAATTCTCAGGTGGTGTCGCTCAGCTGCCCAGCAGCACAGTTAGTACAGCACGAACGTTTGGCCTCTGCTCCCACAGCAGAAGAGCCAGGATTGAAAGCCGGTGATGGACCTGTTCAGCACACAATCCCCTTTACATTGGTGCATCCATCGTTGCTTTCACTGCTAACACTCGTACAGGAAAAGCATTTGAATAGAATCAGTCCAGAGCCTGCTCCCTGCTGGCAGCAACACAGCACAGAATGAAGAGTGGCATCTGCTCACACGGCAGAAGGACCAGCAGGGAAACCTAGTGCTGTGTCTCTTCAGCACACAAGAAGCTTTGCAACGGGGTCACCATCATTGCAGTCTCTCCTCGGCTTCATACCTAAAAGTCCATTTGAATCCGAATTCTCAGGTGGTGTCGCTCAGCTGCCCAGCAGCACAGTTAGTACAGCACGAACGTTTGGCCTCTGCTCCCACAGCAGAAGAGCCAGGATTGAAAGCTGGTGATGGACCTGTTCAGCACACAATCCCTTTTACATTGGTGCATTCATCGTTGCTTTCACTGCTCACTTTCATACAGGAAAAGCATTTGAATGGAATCAGTCCAGAGGCTGCTCTCTGCTGCGCAGCAACACAGTCAGCACAGAATGAACAGTGCCTTCTGCTCACACGGCAGAAGGAGCAGCAGGGAAAGCTAGTGCTCTGCTTCTTCAGCACACAAGCAGCTTTGCAACGGGGTCACCATCATTGCAGTCTCTCCTCGGTTTCATACCTAAAAGTCAATTTGAATCCAAATTCTCAGGTGGTGTCTCTCAGCTGCCCAGCAGCACAGTTAGTACAGCACGAACGTTTGGCTCCTCTGCTCCCACAGCAGAAGAGCCAGGATTGAAAGCTGGTGCTGGACCTGTTCAGCACACAATCACCTTTACATTGGTGCCTCCATCGTTGCTTTCACTGCTCACATTCATACAGGAAAAGCATTTGAATGGAATCAGTCCAGAGGCTGCTCTCTGCTGCGCAGCAACACAGTCAGCACAGAATGAACAGTGGCATCTGCTCACACGGCAGAAGGAGCAGCAGGGAAAGCTAGTGCTCTGCTTCTTCAGCACACAAGCAGCTTTGCAACGGGGTCACCATCATTGCAGTCTCTCCTCGGTTTCATACCTAAAAGTCCATTTGAATCCAAATTCTCAAGCGGTCTCAGCTGCCCAGCAGCACAGTGAGTACTGCACGAACGTTTGGCATCTGCTCCCACAGCAGAAGAGCAAGGATTGAAAGCTGGTGCTGGACCTGTTCCGCACACAATCCCCTTTACATTGGTGCATCCATCGTTGCTTTCACTGCTAACACTCGTACAGGAAAAGCATTTGAATAGAATCAGTCCAGAGCCTGCTCCCTGCTGGCAGCAACACAGCACAGAATGAACAGGGGCATCTACTCACACGGCAGAAGGACCAGCAGGGAAAGCTAGTGCTGTGTCTCTTCAGCACACAAGAAGCTTTGCAACGGGGTCACCATCATTGCAGTCTCTCCTCGGTTTCATACCTAAAAGTCCATTTGAATCCAAATTCTCAGGTGGTCTCTCTCAGCTGCCCAGCAGCACAGTTAGTACAGCACGAACGTTTGGCCTCTGCTCCCACAGCAGAAGAGCCAGGATTGAAAGCTGGTGCTGGACCTGTTCAGCACAAAATCCCTTTTACATTGGTGCATTCATCGTTGCTTTCACTGCTCACTTTCATACAGGAAAAGCATTTGAATGGAATCAGTCCAGAGGCTGCTCTCTGCTGCGCAGCAACACAGTCAGCACAGAATGAACAGTGGCATCGGCTCACACAGCAGAAGGAGCAGCAGGGAAAGCTAGTGCTCTGCTTCTTCAGCACACAAGCAGCTTTGCAACGGGGTCACCATCATTGCAGTCTCTCCTCGGGTTCATACCTAAAAGTCCATTTGAATCCAAATTCTCAGGTGGTGTCTCTCAGCTGCCCAGCAGCACAGTTAGTACAGCACGAAGGTTTGGCCTCTGCTCCCACAGCAGAAGAGCCAGGATTGAAAGCTGGTGCTGGACCTGTTCAGCACACAATCCCTTTTACATTGGTGCATTCATCGTTGCTCTCACTGCTCACTTTCATACAGGAAAAGCATTTGAATGGAATCAGTCCAGAGGCTGCTCTCTGCTGCGCAGCAACACAGTCAGCACAGAATGAACAGTGGCATCTGCTCACACGGCAGAAGGACCAGCAGGGAAAGCTAGTGCTCTGCTTCTTCAGCACACAAGCAGCTTTGCAACGGGGTCACCATCATTGCAGTCTCTCCTCGGGTTCATACCTAAAAGTCCATTTGAATCCAAATTCTCAGGTGGTGTCTCTCAGCTGCCCAGCAGCACAGTTAGTACAGCACGAACGTTTGGCCTCTGCTCCCACAGCAGAAGAGCCAGGATTGAAAGCTGGTGCTGGACCTGTTCAGCACACAATCACCTTTACATTGGTGCCTCCATCGTTGCTTTCACTGCTCACATTCATACAGGAAAAGCATTTGAATGGAATCAGTCCAGAGGCTGCTCTCTGCTGCGCAGCAACACAGTCAGCACAGAATGAACAGTGTTATCTGCTCACACGGCAGAAGGAGCAGCAGGGAAAGCTAGTGCTCTGCTTCTTCAGCACACAAGCAGCTTTGCAACGGGGTCACCATCATTGCAGTCTCTCCTCGGCTTCATACCTAAAAGTCCATTTGAATCCGAATTCTCAGGTGGTGTCGCTCAGCTGCCCAGCAGCACAGTTAGTACAGCACGAACGTTTGGCCTCTGCTCCCACAGCAGAAGAGCCAGGATTGAAAGCTGGTGCTGGACCTGTTCAGCACACAATCCCTTTTACATTGGTGCATTCATCGTTGCTTTCACTGCTCACTTTCATACAGGAAAAGCATTTGAATGGAATCAGTCCAGAGGCTGCTCTCTGCTGCGCAGCAACACAGTGAGCACAGAATGAACAGTGGCATCTGCTCACACGGCAGAAGGAGCAGCAGGGAAAGCTAGTGCTCTGCTTCTTCAGCACACAAGCAGCTTTGCAACGGGGTCACCATCATTGCAGTCTCTCCTCGGTTTCATACCTAAAAGTCCATTTGAATCCAAATTCTCAGGTGGTGTCTCTCAGCTGCCCAGCAGCACAGTACAGTACAGCACGAACGTTTGGACTCTGCTCCCACAGCAGAAGAGACAGGATTGAAAGCTGGTGCTGGACCTGTTCAGCACACAATCACCTTTACATTGGTGCCTCCATCGTTGCTTTCACTGCTCACTTTCATACAGGAAAAGCATTTGAATGGAATCAGTCCAGAGGCTGCTCTCTGCTGCGCAGCAACACAGTCAGCACAGAATGAACAGTGGCATCTGCTCACACGGCAGAAGGAGCAGCAGGGAAAGCTAGTGCTCTGCTTCTTCAGCACACAAGCAGCTTTGCAACGGGGTCACCATCATTGCAGTCTCTCCTCGGTTTCATACCTAAAAGTCCATTTGAATCCAAATTCTCAGGTGGTGTCTCTCAGCTGCCCAGCAGCACAGTGAGCACAGCACGAACGTTTGGCATCTGCTCCCACAGCAGAAGAGCCAGGATTGAAAGCTGGTGCTGGACCTGTTCAGCACACAATCCCCTTTACATTGGTGCATCCATCGCTGCTTTCACTGCTAACACTCGTACAGGAAAAGCATTTGAATAGAATCAGTCCAGAGCCTGCTCCCTGCTGGCAGCAATACAGCACAGAATGAACAGGGGCATCTGCTCACACGGCAGAAGGACCAGCAGGGAAAGCTAGTGCTGTGTCTCTTCAGCACACAAGAAGCTTTGCAACGGGGTCACCATCATTGCAGTCTCTCCTCGGGTTCATACCTAAAAGTCCATTTGAATCCAAATTCTCAGGTGGTGTCTCTCAGCTGCCCAGCAGCACAGTTAGTACAGCACGAACGTTTGGCCTCTGCTCCCACAGCAGAAGAGCCAGGATTGAAAGCTGGTGCTGGACCTGTTCAGCACACAATCACCTTTACATTGGTGCCTCCATCGTTGCTTTCACTGCTCACATTCATACAGGAAAAGCATTTGAATGGAATCAGTCCAGAGGCTGCTCTCTGCTGCGCAGCAACACAGTCAGCACAGAATGAACAGTGGCATCTGCTCACACGGCAGAAGGAGCAGCAGGGAAAGCTAGTGCTCTGCTTCTTCAGCACACAAGCAGCTTTGCAACGGGGTCACCATCATTGCAGTCTCTCCTCGGCTTCATACCTAAAAGTCCTTTTGAATCCGAATTCTCAGGTGGTGTCGCTCAGCTGCCCAGCAGCACAGTTAGTACTGCACGAACGTTTGGCCTCTGCTCCCACAGCAGAAGAGCCAGGATTGAAAGCTGGTGCTGGACCTGTTCAGCACACAATCCCTTTTACATTGGTGCCTCCATTGTTGCTTTCACTGCTCACTTTCATACAGGAAAAGCATTTGAATGGAATCAGTCCAGAGGCTGCTCTCTGCTGCGCAGCAACACAGTCAGCACAGAATGAACAGTGGCATCTGCTCACACGGCAGAAGGAGCAGCAGGGAAAGCTAGTGCTCTGCTTCTTCAGCACACAAGCAGCTTTGCAACGGGGTCACCATCATTGCAGTCTCTCCTCGGGTTCATTCCTAAAAGTCCATTTGAATCCAAATTCTCAGGTGGTGTCTCTCAGCTGCCCAGCAGCACAGTTAGTACAGCACGAACGTTTGGCCTCTGCTCCCACAGCAGAAGAGCCAGGATTGAAAGCTGGTGCTGGACCTGTTCAGCACACAATCACCTTTACATTGGTGCCTCCATCGTTGCTTTCACTGCTCACATTCATACAGGAAAAGCATTTGAATGGAATCAGTCCAGAGGCTGCTCTCTGCGGCGCAGCAACACAGTCAGCACAGACTGAACAGTGGCATCTGCTCACACGGCAGAAGGAGCAGCAGGGAAAGCTAGTGCTCTGCTTCTTCAGCACACAAGCAGCTTTGCAACGGGGTCACCATCATTGCAGTCTCTCCTCGGCTTCATACCTAAAAGTCCTTTTGAATCCGAATTCTCAGGTGGTGTCGCTCAGCTGCCCAGCAGCACAGTTAGTACTGCACGAACGTTTGGCCTCTGCTCCCACAGCAGAAGAGCCAGGATTGAAAGCTGGTGCTGGACCTGTTCAGCACACAATCACCTTTACATTGGTGCCTCCATCGTTGCTTTCACTGCTCACATTCATACAGGAAAAGCATTTGAATGGAATCAGTCCAGAGGCTGCTCTCTGCTGCGCAGCAACACAGTCAGCACAGACTGAACAGTGGCATCTGCTCACACGGCAGAAGGAGCAGAAGGGAAAGCTAGTGCTCTGCTTCTTCAGCACACAAGCAGCTTTGCAACGGGGTCACCATCATTGCAGTCTCTCCTCGGGTTCATACCTAAAAGTCCTTTTGAATCCTAATTCTCAGGTGGTGTCGCTCAGCTGCCCAGCAGCACAGTTAGTACTGCACGAACGTTTGGCCTCTGCTCCCACAGCAGAAGAGCCAGGATTGAAAGCTGGTGCTGGACCTGTTCAGCACACAATCCCTTTTACATTGGTGCGTTCATCGTTGCTTTCACTGCTCACTTTCATACAGGAAAAGCATTTGAATGGAATCAGTCCAGAGGCTGCTCTCTGCTGCGCAGCAACACAGTCAGCACAGAATGAACAGTGGCATCTGCTCACACGGCAGAAGGAGCAGCAGGGAAAGCTAGTGCTCTGCTTCTTCAGCACACAAGCAGCTTTGCAACGGGGTCACCATCATTGCAGTCTCTCCTCGGGTTCATTCCTAAAAGTCCATTTGAATCCAAATTCTCAGGTGGTGTCTCTCAGCTGCCCAGCAGCACAGTTAGTACAGCACGAACGTTTGGCCTCTGCTCCCACAGCAGAAGAGCCAGGATTGAAAGCTGGTGCTGGACCTGTTCAGCACACAATACCTTTTACATTGGTTCATTCATCGTTGCTTTCACTGCTCACTTTCATACAGGTAAAGCATTTGAATGGAATCAGTCCAGAGGCTGCTCTCTGCTGCGCAGCAACACAGTCAGCACAGAATGAACAGTAGCATCTGCTCCCACGGCAGAAGGAGCAGCAGGGAAAGCTAGTGCTCTGCTTCTTCAGCACACAAGCAGCTTTGCAACGGGGTCACCATCATTGCAGTCTCTCCTCGGTTTCATACCTAAAAGTCCATTTGAATCCAAATTCTCAGGTGGTGTCTCTCAGCTGCCCCGCAGCACAGTGAGTACAGCACGAACGTTTGGCCTCTGCTCCCACAGCAGAAGAGCCAGGATTAAAAGCTGGTGCTGGACCTGTTCAGCACACAATCCCCTTTACATTGGTGCATCCATCGTTGCTTTCACTGCTAACACTCGTACAGGAAAAGCATTTGAATAGAATCAGTCCAGAGCCTGCTCCCTGCTGGCAGCAATACAGCACAGAACGAACAGGAGCATCTGCTCACACGGCAGAAGGACCAGCAGGGAAAGCTAGTGCTGTGTCTCTTCAGCACACAAGAAGCTTTGCAACGGGGTCACCATCATTGCAGTCTCTCCTCGGTTTCATACCTAAAAGTCCATTTGAATCCAAATTCTCAGGTGGTGTCTCTCAGCTGCCCAGCAGCACAGTTAGTACAGCACGAACGTTTGTCCTCTGCTCCCACAGCAGAAGAGCCAGGATTGAAAGCTGGTGCTGGACCTGTTCAGCACACAATCCCTTTTACATTGGTGCATTCATCGTTGCTTTCACTGCTCACTTTCATACAGGAAAAGCATTTGAATGGAATCAGTCCAGAGGCTGCTCTCTGCTGCGCAGCAACACAGTCAGCACAGAATGAACAGTAGCATCTGCTCACACGGCAGAAGGAGCAGCAGAGAAAGCTATTGCTCTGCTTCTTCAGCACACAAGCAGCTTTGCAACGGGGTCACCATCATTGCAGTCTCTCCTCGGTTTCATACCTAAAAGTCCATTTGAATCCAAATTCTCAAGCGGTCTCAGCTGCCCAGCAGCACAGAGAGTACTGCACGAACGTTTGGCCTCTGCTCCCACAGCAGAAGAGCAAGGATTGAAAGCTGGTGCTGGACCTGTTCAGCACACAATCCCCTTTACATTGGTGCATCCATCGCTGCTTTCACTGCTAACACTCGTACAGGAAAAGCATTTGAATAGAATCAGTCCAGAGCCTGCTCTCTGCTGGCAGCAATACAGCACAGAATGAACAGGGGCATCTGCTCACACGGCAGAAGGACCAGCAGGGAAAGCTAGTGCTGTGTCTCTTCAGCACACAAGAAGCTTTGCAACGGGGTCACCATCATTGCAGTCTCTCCTCGGGTTCATACCTAAAAGTCCATTTGAATCCAAATTCTCAGGTGGTGTCTCTCAGCTGCCCAGCAGCACAGTTAGTACAGCACAAACGTTTGGCCTCTGCTCCCACAGCAGAAGAGCCAGGATTGAAAGCTGGTGCTGGACCTGTTCAGCACACAATCACCTTTACATTGGTGCCTCCATCGTTGCTTTCACTGCTCACATTCATACAGGAAAAGCATTTGAATGGAATCAGTCCAGAGGCTGCTCTCTGCTGCGCAGCAACACAGTCAGCACAGACTGAACAGTGGCATCTGCTCACACGGCAGAAGGAGCAGCAGGGAAAGCTAGTGCTCTGCTTCTTCAGCACACAAGCAGCTTTGCAACGGGGTCACCATCATTGCAGTCTCTCCTCGGCTTCATACCTAAAAGTCCTTTTGAATCCGAATTCTCAGGTGGTGTCGCTCAGCTGCCCAGCAGCACAGTTAGTACTGCACGAACGTTTGGCCTCTGCTCCCACAGCAGAAGAGCCAGGATTGAAAGCTGGTGCTGGACCTGTTCAGCACACAATCCCTTTTACATTGGTGCGTTCATCGTTGCTTTCACTGCTCACTTTCATACAGGAAAAGAATTTGAATGGAATCAGTCCAGAGGCTGCTCTCTGCTGCGCAGCAACACAGTCATCACAGAATGAACAGTGGCATCTGCTCACACGGCAGAAGGAGCAGCAGGGAAAGCTAGTGCTCTGCTTCTTCAGCACACAAGCAGCTTTGCAACGGGGTCACCATCATTGCAGTCTCTCCTCGGTTTCATACCTAAAAGTCCATTTGAATCCAAATTCTCAGGTGGTGTCTCTCAGCTGCCCCGCAGCACAGTGAGTACAGCACGAACGTTTGGCATCTGCTCCCACAGCAGAAGAGCCAGGATTAAAAGCTGGTGCTGGACCTGTTCAGCACACAATCCCCTTTACATTGGTGCATCCATCGTTGCTTTCACTGCTAACACTCGTACAGGAAAAGCATTTGAATAGAATCAGTCCAGAGCCTGCTCCCTGCTGGCAGCAACACAGCACAGAATGAACAGGGGCATCTACTCACACGGCAGAAGGACCAGCAGGGAAAGCTAGTGCTGTGTCTCTTCAGCACACAAGAAGCCTTGCAACGGGGTCACCATCATTGCAGTCTCTCCTCGGTTTCATACCTAAAAGTCCATTTGAATACAAATTCTCAGGTGGTGTCGCTCAGCTGCCCAGCAGCACAGTGAGTACAGCACAAACGTTTGGCCTCTGCTCCCACAGCAGAAGAGCCAGGATTGAAAGCTGGTGCTGGACCTGTTCAGCACACAATCCCTTTTACATTGGGGCATTCATCGTTGCTTTCACTGCTCACTTTCATACAGGAAAAGCATTTGAATGGAATCAGTCCAGAGGCTGCTCTCTGCTGCGCAGCAACACAGTCAGCACAGAATGAACAGTGGCATCTGCTCACACGGCAGAAGGAGCAGCAGGGAAAGCTAGTGCTCTGCTTCTTCAGCACACAAGCAGCTTTGCAACGGGGTCACCATCATTGCAGTCTCTCCTCGGGTTCATACCTAAAAGTCCATTTGAATCCAAATTCTCAGGTGGTGTCTCTCAGCTGCCCAGCAGCACAGTTAGTACAGCACGAACGTTTGGCCTCTGCTCCCACAGCAGAAGAGCCAGGATTGAAAGCTGGTGCTGGACCTGTTCAGCACACAATCACCTTTACATTGGTGCCTCCATTGTTGCTTTCACTGCTCACATTCATAAAGGAAAAGCATTTGAATGGAATCAGTCCAGAGGCTGCTCTCTGCTGCGCAGCAACACAGTCAGCACAGAATGAACAGTGGCATCTGCTCACACGGCAGAAGGAGCAGCAGGGAAAGCTAGTGCTCTGCTTCTTCAGCACACAAGCAGCTTTGCAACGGGGTCACCATCATTGCAGTCTCTCCTCGGTTTCCTACCTAAAAGTCCATTTGAATCCAAATTCACAGGTGGTCTCTCTCAGCTGCCCAGCAGCACAGTTAGTACAGCACGAACGTTTGGCCTCTGCTCCGACAGCAGAAGAGCCAGGATTGAAAGCTGGTGCTGGACCTGTTCAGCACACAATCACCTTTACATTGGTGCCTCCATCGTTGCTTTCACTGCTCACTTTCATACAGGTAAAGCATTTGAATGGAATCTGTCCAGAGGCTGCTCTCTGCTGCGCAGCAACACAGTCAGCACAGAATGAACAGTAGCATCTGCTCACACGGCAGAAGGAGCAGCAGGGAAAGCTAGTGCTCTGCTTCTTCAGCACACAAGCAGCTTTGCAACGGGGTCACCATCATTGCAGTCTCTCCTCGGTTTCATACCTAAAAGTCCATTTGAATCCAAATTCTCAGGTGGTGTCTCTCAGCTGCCCAGCAGCACAGTGAGTACAGCACGAACGTTTGGCCTCTGCTCCCACAGCAGAAGAGCCAGGATTAAAAGCTGGTGCTGGACCTGTTCAGCACACAATCCCCTTTACATTGGTGCATCCATCGCTGCTTTCACTGCTAACACTCGTACAGGAAAAGCATTTGAATAGAATCAGTCCAGAGCCTGCTCCCTGCTGGCAGCAATACAGCACAGAATGAACAGTGTTATCTGCTCACACGGCAGAAGGAGCAGCAGGGAAAGCTAGCGCTGTGTCTCTTCAGCACACAAGAAGCTTTGCAACGGGGTCACCATCATTGCAGTCTCTCCTCGGTTTCATACCTAAAAGTCCATTTGAATCCAAATTCTCAAGCCGTCTCAGCTGCCCAGCAGCACAGTGAGTACAGCACAAACGTTTGGCCTCTGCTCCCACAGCAGAAGAGCAAGGATTGAAAGCTGGTGCTGGACCTGTTCAGCACACAATCCCCTTTACATTGGTGCATCCATCGTTGCTTTCACTGCTAACACTCGTACAGGAAAAGCATTTGAATAGAATCAGTCCAGAGCCTGCTCTCTGCTGCGCAGCAACACAGTCAGCACAGAATGAACAGTGGCATCTGCTCACACGGCAGAAGGAGCAGCAGGGAAAGCTAGTGCTCTGCTTCTTCAGCACACAAGCAGCTTTGAACCGGGGTCACCATCATTGCAGTCTCTCCTCGGTTTCATACCTAAAAGTCCATTTGAATCCAAATTCTCAGGTGATGTCTCTCAGCTGCCCAGCAGCACAGTGAGTACAGCACGAACGTTTGGCCTCTGCTCCCACAGCAGAAGAGCCAGGATTGAAAGCTGGTGCTGGACCTGTTCAGCACACAATCCCTTTTACATTGGTGCATTCATCGTTGCTTTCACTGCTCACTTTCATACAGGAAAAGCATTTGAATGGAATCAGTCCAGATGCTGCTCTCTGCTGCGCAGCAACACAGTCAGCACAGAATGAACAGTGGCATCTGCTCACACGGCAGAAGGAGCAGCAGGGAAAGCTAGTGCTCTGCTTCTTCAGCACACAAGCAGCTTTGCAACGGGGTCACCATCATTGCAGTCTCTCCTCGGTTTCATACCTAAAAGTCCATTTGAATCCAAATTCTCAAGCGGTCTCAGCTGCCCAGCAGCACAGTGAGTACTGCACGAACGTTTGGCCTCTGCTCCCACAGCAGAAGAGCCAGGATTGAAAGCTGGTGATGGACCTGTTCAGCACACAATCACCTTTACATTGGTGCCTCCATCGTTGCTTTCACTGCTCACTTTCATACAGGAAAAGCATTTGAATGGAATCAGTCCAGAGGCTGCTCTCTGCTGCGCAGGAACACAGTCAGCACAGAATGAACAGTGGCATCTGCTCACACGGCAGAAGGAGCAGCAGGGAAAGCTAGTGCTCTGCTTCTTCAGCACACAAGCAGCTTTGCAACGGGGTCACCATCATTGCAGTCTCTCCTCGGTTTCATACCTAAAAGTCCATTTGAATCCAAATTCTCAAGCGGTCTCAGCTGCCCAGCAGCACAGTGAGTACTGCACGAACGTTTGGCATCTGCTCCCACAGCAGAAGAGCAAGGATTGAAAGCTGGTGCTGGACCTGTTCCGCACACAATCCCCTTTACATTGGTGCATCCATCGTTGCTTTCACTGCTAACACTCGTACAGGAAAAGCATTTGAATAGAATCAGTCCAGAGCCTGCTCCCTGCTGGCAGCAACACAGCACAGAATGAACAGGGGCATCTGCTCACACGGCAGAAGGACCAGCAGGGAAAGCTAGTGCTGTGTCTCTTCAGCACACAAGAAGCTTTGCAACGGGGTCACCATCATTGCAGTCTCTCCTCGGTTTCATACCTAAAAGTCCATTTGAATCCAAATTCTCAGGTGGTCTCTCTCAGCTGCCCAGCAGCACAGTTAGTACAGCACGAACGTTTGGCCTCTGCTCCGACAGCAGAAGAGCCAGGATTGAAAGCTGGTGCTGGACCTGTTCAGCACACAATCCCTTTTACATTGGTGCATTCATCGTTGCTTTCACTGCTCACTTTCATACAGGAAAAGCATTTGAATGGAATCAGTCCAGAGGCTGCTCTCTGCTGCGCAGCAACACAGTCAGCACAGAATGAACAGTGGCATCTGCTCACACGGCAGAAGGAGCAGCAGGGAAAGCTAGTGCTCTGCTTCTTCAGCACACAAGCAGCTTTGCAACGGGGTCACCATCATTGCAGTCTCTCCTCGGGTTCATACCTAAAAGTCCATTTGAATCCAAATTCTCAGGTGGTGTCTCTCAGCTGCCCAGCAGCACAGTTAGTACAGCACGAACGTTTGGCCTCTGCTCCCACAGCAGAAGAGCCAGGATTGAAAGCTGGTGCTGGACCTGTTCAGCACACAATCACCTTTACATTGGTGCCTCCATCGTTGCTTTCACTGCTCACTTTCATACAGGAAAAGCATTTGAATGGAATCAGTCCAGAAACTGCTCTCTGCTGCGCAGCAACACAGTCAGCACAGAATGAACAGTGGCATCTGCTCACACGGCAGAAGGAGCAGCAGGGAAAGCTAGTGCTCTGCTTCTTCAGCACACAAGCAGCTTTGCAACGGGGTCACCATCATTGCAGTCTCTCCTCGGCTTCATACCTAAAAGTCCATTGGAATTGAATTCTCAGGTGGTGTCGCTCAGCTGCCCAGCAGCACAGTTAGTACAGCACGAACGTTTGGCCTCTGCTCCCACAGCAGAAGAGCCAGGATTGAAAGCTGGTGCTGGACCTGTTCAGCACACAATCCCCTTTACATTGGTGCATCCATCGTTGCTTTCACTGCTAACACTCGTACAGGAAAAGCATTTGAATAGAATCAGTCCAGAGCCTGCTCCCTGCTGGCAGCAACACAGCACAGAATGAAGAGTGGCATCTGCTCACACGGCAGAAGGACCAGCAGGGAAACCTAGTGCTGTGTCTCTTCAGCACACAAGAAGCTTTGCAACGGGGTCACCATCATTGCAGTCTCTCCTCGGTTTCATACCTAAAAGTCCATTTGAATCCAAATTCTCAGGTGGTGTCTCTCAGCTGCCCAGCAGCACAGTTAGTACAGCACGAACGTTTGGCCTCTGCTCCGACAGCAGAAGAGCCAGGATTGAAAGCTGGTGCTGGACCTGTTCAGCACACAATCCCTTTTCCATTGGTGCATTCATCGTTGCTTTCACTGCTCACTTTCATACAGGAAAAGCATTTGAATGGAATCAGTCCAGAGGCTGCTCTCTGCTGCGCAGCAACACAGTCAGCACAGAATGAACAGTGGCATCTGCTCACACGGCAGAAGGAGCAGCAGGGAAAGCTAGTGCTCTGCTTCTTCAGCACACAAGCAGCTTTGCAACGGGGTCACCATCATTGCAGTCTCTCCTCGGGTTCATACCTAAAAGTCCATTTGAATCCAAATTCTCAGGTGGTGTCTCTCAGCTGCCCAGCAGCACAGTTAGTACAGCACGAACGTTTGGCCTCTGCTCCCACAGCAGAAGAGCCAGGATTGAAAGCTGGTGCTGGACCTGTTCAGCAAACAATCACCTTTACATTGGTGCCTCCATCGTTGCTTTCACTGCTCACATTCATACAGGAAAAGCATTTGAATGGAATCAGTCCAGAGGCTGCTCTCTGCTGCGCAGCAACACAGTCAGCACAGAATGAACAGTGGCATCTGCTCACACGGCAGAAGGAGCAGCAGGGAAAGCTAGTGCTCTGCTTCTTCAGCACACAAGCAGCTTTGCAACGGGGTCACCATCATTGCAGTCTCTCCTCGGGTTCATACCTAAAAGTCCATTTGAATCCAAATTCTCAGGTGGTGTCTCTCAGCTGCCCAGCAGCACAGTTAGTACAGCACGAACGTTTGGCCTCTGCTCCCACAGCAGAAGAGCCAGGATTGAAAGCTGGTGCTGGACCTGTTCAGCACACAATCCCCTTTACATTGGTGCCTCCATCGTTGCTTTCACTGCTCACTTTCATACAGGAAAAGCATTTGAATAGAATCAGTCCAGAGCCTGCTCTCTGCTGCGCAGGAACACAGTCAGCACAGAATGAACAGTGTTATCTGCTCACACGGCAGAAGGAGCAGCAGGGAAAGCTAGTGCTCTGCTTCTTCAGCACACAAGCAGCTTTGCAACGGGGTCACCATCATTGCAGTCTCTCCTCGGTTTCATACCTAAAAGTCCTTTTGAATCCGAATTCTCAAGCGGTCTCAGCTGCCCAGCAGCACAGTGAGTACTGCACGAACGTTTGGCATCTGCTCCCACAGCAGAAGAGCAAGGATTGAAAGCTGGTGCTGGACCTGTTCAGCACACAATCCCCTTTACATTGGTGCCTCCATCGTTGCTTTCACTGCTAACACTCGTACAGGAAAAGCATTTGAATAGAATCAGTCCTGAGGCTGCTCTCTGCTGCGCAGCAACACAGTCAGCACAGAATGAACAGTGGCATCTGCTCACACGGCAGAAGGAGCAGCAGGGAAAGCTAGTGCTCTGCTTCTTCAGCACACAAGCAGCTTTGAAACGGGGTCACCATCATTGCAGTCTCTCCTCGGTTTCCTACCTAAAAGTCCATTTGAATCCAAATTCTCAGGTGGTGTCTCTCAGCTGCCCAGCAGCACAGTTAGTACTGCACGAACGTTTGGCCTCTGCTCCCACAGCAGAAGAGCCAGGATTGAAAGCTGGTGCTGGACCTGTTCAGCACACAATCACCTTTACATTGGTGCCTCCATCGTTGCTTTCACTGCTGACATTCATACAGGAAAAGCATTTGAATGGAATCAGTCCAGAGGCTGCTCTCTGCTGCGCAGCAACACAGTCAGCACAGAATGAACAGTGGCATCTGCTCACACGGCAGAAGGAGCAGCAGGGAAAGCTGGTGCTCTGCTTCTTCAGCACACATGCAGCTTTGCAACGGGGTCACCATCATTGCAGTCTCTCCTCGGCTTCATACCTAAAAGTCCTTTTGAATCCGAATTCTCAGGTGGTGTCGCTCAGCTGCCCAGCAGCACAGTTAGTACAGCACGAACGTTTGCCCTCTGCTCCCACAGCAGAAGAGCCAGGATTGAAAGCTGGTGCTGGACCTGTTCAGCACACAATCCCTTTTACATTGGTGCATTCATCGTTGCTTTCACTGCTCACTTTCATACAGGAAAAGCATTTGAATGGAATCAGTCCAGAGGCTGCTCTCTGCTGCGCAGCAACACAGTCAGCACAGAATGAACAGTGGCATCTGCTCACACGGCAGAAGGAGCAGCAGGGAAAGCTAGTGCTCTGCTTCTTCAGCACACAAGCAGCTTTGCAACGGGGTCACCATCATTGCAGTCTCTCCTCGGCTTCATACCTAAAAGTCCATTTGAATCCAAATTCTCAGTTGGTGTCTCTCAGCTGCCCAGCAGCACAGTTAGTACAGCACGAACGTTTGGCCTCTGCTCCCACAGCAGAAGAGCCAGGATTGAAAGCTGGTGCTGGACCTGTTCAGCAAACAATCACCTTTACATTGGTGCCTCCATCGTTGCTTTCACTGCTCACATTCATACAGGAAAAGCATTTGAATGGAATCAGTCCAGAGGCTGCTCTCTGCTGCGCAGCAACACTGTCAGCACAGAATTAAGAGTGGCATCTGCTCACACGGCAGAAGGAGCAGCAGGGAAAGCTAGTGCTCTGCTTCTTCAGCACACAAGCAGCTTTGCAACGGGGTCACCATCATTGCAGTCTCTCCTCGGCTTCATACCTAAAAGTCCTTTTGAATCCGAATTCTCAGGTGGTGTCTCTCAGCTGCCCAGCAGCACAGTTAGTACAGCACGAACGTTTGGCCTCTGCTCCCACAGCAGAAGAGCCAGGATTGAAAGCTGGTGCTGGACCTGTTCAGCACACAATCCCTTTTACATTGGTGCATTCATCGTTGCTTTCACTGCTCACTTTCGTACAGGAAAAGCATTTGAATGGAATCAGTCCAGAGGCTGCTCTCTGCTGCGCAGGAACACAGTCAGCACAGAATGAACAGTGGCATCTGCTCACACGGCAGAAGGAGCAGCAGGGAAAGCTAGTGCTCTGCTTCTTCAGCACACAAGCAGCTTTGCAACGGGGTCACCATCATTGCAGTCTCTCCTCGGGTTCATACCTAAAAGTCCATTTGAATCCAAATTCTCAGGTGGTGTCTCTCAGCTGCCCAGCAGCACAGTTAGTACAGCACGAACGTTTGGCCTCTGCTCCCACAGCAGAAGAGCCAGGATTGAAAGCTGGTGCTGGACCTGTTCAGCACACAATCCCCTTTACATTGGTGCATCCATCGTTGCTTTCACTGCTAACACTCGTACAGGAAAAGCATTTGAATAGAATCAGTCCAGAGCCTGCTCCCTGCTGGCAGCAACACAGCACAGAATGAAGAGTGGCATCTGCTCACACGGCAGAAGGAGCAGCAGGGAAACCTAGTGCTAGGTCTCTTCAGCACACAAGAAGCTTTGCAACGGGGTCACCATCATTGCAGTCTCTCCTCGTTTTCATACCTAAAAGTCCATTTGAATCCAAATTCTCAGGTGGTCTCTCTCAGCTGCCCAGCAGCACAGTTAGTACAGCACGAACGTTTGGCCTCTGCTCCCACAGCAGAAGAGCCAGGATTGAAAGCTGGTGATGGACCTGTTCAGCACACAATCCCTTTTACATTGGTGCATTCATCGTTGCTTTCACTGCTCATTTTCATACAGGAAAAGCATTTGAATGGAATCAGTCCAGAGGCTGCTCTCTGCTGCGCAGCAACACAGTCAGCACAGAATGAACAGTGGCATCTGCTCACACGGCAGAAGGAGCAGCAGGGAAAGCTAGTGCTCTGCTTCTTCAGCACACAAGCAGCTTTGCAACGGGGTCACCATCATTGCAGTCTCTCCTCTGGTTCATACCTAAAAGTCCATTTGAATCCAAATTCTCAGGTGGTGTCTCTCAGCTGCCCAGCAGCACAGTTAGTACAGCACGAACGTTTGGCCTCTGCTCCGACAGCAGAAGAGCCAGGATTGAAAGCTGGTGCTGGACCTGTTCAGCACACAATCCCTTTTCCATTGGTGCATTCATCGTTGCTTTCACAGCTCACTTTCATACAGGAAAAGCATTTGAATGGAATCAGTCCAGAGGCTGCTCTCTGCTGCGCAGCAACACAGTCAGCACAGAATGAACAGTGGCATCTGCTCACACGGCAGAAGGAGCAGCAGGGAAAGCTAGTGCTCTGCTTCTTCAGCACACAAGCAGCTTTGCAACGGGGTCACCATCATTGCAGTCTCTCCTCGGGTTCATACCTAAAAGTCCATTTGAATCCAAATTCTCAGGTGGTGTCTCTCAGCTGCCCAGCAGCACAGTTAGTACAGCACGAACGTTTGGCCTCTGCTCCCACAGCAGAAGAGCCAGGATTGAAAGCTGGTGCTGGACCTGTTCAGCACACAATCCCTTTTACATTGGTGCCTCCATCGTTGCTTTCACTGCTCACTTTCATACAGGAAAAGCATTTGAATGGAATCAGTCCAGAGCCTGCTCTCTGCTGCGCAGGAACACAGTCAGCACAGAATGAACAGTGTTATCTGCTCACACGGCAGAAGGAGCAGCAGGGAAAGCTAGTGCTCTGCTTCTTCAGCACACAAGCAGCTTTGCAACGGGGTCACCATCATTGCAGTCTCTCCTCGGTTTCATACCTAAAAGTCCATTTGAATCCAAATTCTCAAGCGGTCTCAGCTGCCCAGCAGCACAGTGAGTACTGCACGAACGTTTGGCATCTGCTCCCACAGCACAAGAGCAAGGATTGAAAGCTGGTGCTGGACCTGTTCAGCACACAATCCCCTTTACATTGGTGCATCCATCGTTGCTTTCACTGCTAACACTCGTACAGGAAAAGCATTTGAATAGAATCAGTCCTGAGGCTGCTCTCTGCTGCGCAGCAACACAGTCAGCACAGAATGAACAGTGGCATCTGCTCACACGGCAGAAGGAGCAGCAGGGAAAGCTAGTGCTCTGCTTCTTCAGCACACAAGCAGCTTTGCAACGGGGTCACCATCATTGCAGTCTCTCCTCGGGTTCCTACCTAAAAGTCCTTTTGAATCCGAATTCTCAGGTGGTGTCTCTCAGCTGCCCAGCAGCACAGTTAGTACAGCACGAACGTTTGGCCTCTGCTCCCACAGCAGAAGAGCCAGGATTGAAAGCTGGTGCTGGACCTGTTCAGCACACAATCCCTTTTACATTGGTGCATTCATCATTGCTTTCACTGCTCACTTTCATACAGGAAAAGCATTTGAATGGAATCAGTCCAGAGGCTGCTCTCTGCTGCGCAGGAACACAGTCAGCACAGAATGAACAGTGGCATCTGCTCACACGGCAGAAGGAGCAGCAGGGAAAGCTAGTGTTCTGCTTCTTCAGCACACAAGCAGCTTTGCAACGGGGTCACCATCATTGCAGTCTCTCCTCGGGTTCATACCTAAAAGTCCATTTGAATCCAAATTCTCAGGTGGTGTCTCTCAGCTGCCCAGCAGCACAGTTAGTACAGCACGAACGTTTGGCCTCTGCTCCCACAGCAGAAGAGCCAGGATTGAAAGCTGGTGCTGGACCTGTTCAGCACACAATCCCTTTTACATTGGTGCATTCATCGTTGCTTTCACTGCTCACTTTCGTACAGGAAAAGCATTTGAATGGAATCAGTCCAGAGGCTGCTCTCTGCTGCGCAGGAACACAGTCAGCACAGAATGAACAGTGGCATCTGCTCACACGGCAGAAGGAGCAGCAGGGAAAGCTAGTGCTCTGCTTCTTCAGCACACAAGCAGCTTTGCAACGGGGTCACCATCATTGCAGTCTCTCCTCGGGTTCATACCTAAAAGTCCATTTGAATCCAAATTCTCAGGTGGTGTCTCTCAGCTGCCCAGCAGCACAGTTAGTACAGCACGAACGTTTGGCCTCTGCTCCCACAGCAGAAGAGCCAGGATTGAAAGCTGGTGCTGGACCTGTTCAGCACACAATCCCTTTTACATTGGTGCATTCATCGTTGCTTTCACTGCTCACTTTCATACAGGAAAAGCATTTGAATGGAATCAGTCCAGAGGCTGCTCTCTGCTGCGCAGCAACACAGTCAGCACAGAATGAACAGTGGCATCTGCTCACACGGCAGAAGGAGCAGCAGGGAAAGCTAGTGCTCTGCTTCTTCAGCACACAAGCAGCTTTGCAACGGGGTCACCATCATTGCAGTCTCTCCTCGGGTTCATACCTAAAAGTCCATTTGAATCCAAATTCTCAGGTGGTGTCTCTCAGCTGCCCAGCAGCACAGTTAGTACAGCACGAACGTTTGGCCTCTGCTCCCACAGCAGAAGAGCCAGGATTGAAAGCTGGTGCTGGACCTGTTCAGCACACAATCCCTTTTCCATTGGTGCATTCATCGTTGCTTTCACTGCTCACTTTCATACAGGAAAAGCATTTGAATGGAATCAGTCCAGAGGCTGCTCTCTGCTGCGCAGCAACACAGTCAGCACAGAATGAACAGTGGCATCTGCTCACACGGCAGAAGGAGCAGCAGGGAAAGCTAGTGCTCTGCTTCTTCAGCACACAAGCAGCTTTGCAACGGGGTCACCATCATTGCAGTCTCTCCTCGGGTTCATACCTAAAAGTCCATTTGAATCCAAATTCTCAGGTGGTGTCTCTCAGCTGCCCAGCAGCACAGTTAGTACAGCAGGAACGTTTGGCCTCTGCTCCCACAGCAGAAGAGCCAGGATTGAAAGTTGGTGCTGGACCTGTTCAGCACACAATCCCTTTTACATTGGTGCCTCCATCGTTGCTTTCACTGCTCACTTTCATACAGGAAAAGCATTTGAATGGAATCAGTCCAGAGCCTGCTCTCTGCTGCGCAGGAACACAGTCAGCACAGAATGAACAGTGTTATCTGCTCACACGGCAGAAGGAGCAGCAGGGAAAGCTAGTGCTCTGCTTCTTCAGCACACAAGCAGCTTTGCAACGGGGTCACCATCATTGCAGTCTCTCCTCGGTTTCATACCTAAAAGTCCATTTGAATCCAAATTCTCAAGCGGTCTCAGCTGCCCAGCAGCACAGTGAGTACTGCACGAACGTTTGGCATCTGCTCCCACAGCAGAAGAGCAAGGATTGAAAGCTGGTGCTGGACCTGTTCAGCACACAATCCCCTTTACATTGGTGCATCCATCGTTGCTTTCACTGCTAACACTCGTACAGGAAAAGCATTTGAATAGAATCAGTCCTGAGGCTGCTCTCTGCTGCGCAGCAACACAGTCAGCACAGAATGAACAGTGGCATCTGCTCACACGGCAGAAGGAGCAGCAGGGAAAGCTAGTGCTCTGCTTCTTCAGCACACAAGCAGCTTTGCAACGGGGTCACCATCATTGCAGTCTCTCCTCGGGTTCCTACCTAAAAGTCCATTTGAATCCAAATTCTCAGGTGGTGTCTCTCAGCTGCCCAGCAGCACAGTTAGTACAGCACGAACGTTTGGCCTCTGCTCCCACAGCAGAAGAGCCAGGATTGAAAGCTGGTGATGGACCTGTTCAGCACACAATCCCTTTTACATTGGTGCATTCATCGTTGCTTTCACTGCTCACTTTCCTACAGGAAAAGCATTTGAATGGAATCAGTCCAGAGGCTGCTCTCTGCTGCGCAGCAAAACAGTCAGCACAGAATGAACAGTGGCATCTGCTCACACGGCAGAAGGAGCAGCAGGGAAAGCTAGTGCTCTGCTTCTTCAGCACACAAGCAGCTTTGCAACGGGGTCACCATCATTGCAGTCTCTCCTCGGCTTCATACCTAAAAGTCCTTTTGAATCCGAATTCTCAGGTGGTGTCGCTCAGCTGCCCAGCAGCACAGTTAGTACAGCACGAACGTTTGGCCTCTGCTCCCACAGCAGAAGAGCCAGGATTGAAAGCTGGTGGTGGACCTGTTCAGCACACAATCCCCTTTACATTGGTGCATCCATCGTTGCTTTCACTGCTAACACTCGTACAGGAAAAGCATTTGAATAGAATCAGTCCAGAGCCTGCTCCCTGCTGGCAGCAACACAGCACAGAATGAAGAGTGGCATCTGCTCACACGGCAGAAGGACCAGCAGGGAAACCTAGTGCTGTGTCTCTTCAGCACACAAGAAGCTTTGCAACGGGGTCACCATCATTGCAGTCTCTCCTCGGTTTCATACCTAAAAGTCCATTTGAATCCAAATTCTCAGGTGGTGTCTCTCAGCTGCCCAGCAGCACAGTTAGTACAGCACGAACGTTTGGCCTCTGCTCCCACAGCAGAAGAGCCAGGATTGAAAGCTGGTGCTGGACCTGTTCAGCACACAATCCCTTTTACATTGGTGCATTCATCGTTGCTTTCACAGCTCACTTTCATACAGGAAAAGCATTTGAATGGAATCAGTCCAGAGGCTGCTCTCTGCTGCGCAGGAACACAGTCAGCACAGAATGAACAGTGGCATCTGCTCACACGGCAGAAGGAGCAGCAGGGAAAGCTAGTGCTCTGCTTCTTCAGCACACAAGCAGCTTTGCAACGGGGTCACCATCATTGCAGTCTCTCCTCGGGTTCATACCTAAAAGTCCATTTGAATCCAAATTCTCAGGTGGTGTCTCTCAGCTGCCCAGCAGCACAGTTAGTACAGCACGAACGTTTGGCCTCTGCTCCCACAGCAGAAGAGCCAGGATTGAAAGCTGGTGCTGGACCTGTTCAGCACACAATCCCTTTTACATTGGTGCCTCCATCGTTGCTTTCACTGCTCACTTTCATACAGGAAAAGCATTTGAATGGAATCAGTCCAGAGCCTGCTCTCTGCTGCCCAGGAACACACTCAGCACAGAATGAACAGTGTTATCTGCTCACACGGCAGAAGGAGCAGCAGGGAAAGCTAGTACTCTGCTTCTTCAGCACACAAGCAGCTTTGCAACGGGGTCACCATCATTGCAGTCTCTCCTCGGTTTCATACCTAAAAGTCCATTTGAATCCAAATTCTCAAGCGGTCTCAGCTGCCCAGCAGCACAGTGAGTACTGCACGAACGTTTGGCATCTGCTCCCACAGCAGAAGAGCAAAGATTGAAAGCTGGTGCTGGACCTGTTCAGCACACAATCCCCTTTACATTGGTGCATCCATCGTTGCTTTCACTGCTAACACTCGTACAGGAAAAGCATTTGAATAGAATCAGTCCTGAGGCTGCTCTCTGCTGCGCAGCAACACAGTCAGCACAGAATGAACAGTGGCATCTGCTCACACGGCAGAAGGAGCAGCAGGGAAAGCTAGTGCTCTGCTTCTTCAGCACACAAGCAGCTTTGAAACGGGGTCACCATCATTGCAGTCTCTCCTCGGTTTCATACCTAAAAGTCCATTTGAATCCAAATTCTCAGGTGGTCTCTCTCAGCTGCCCAGCAGCACAGTTAGTACAGCACGAACGTTTGGCCTCTGCTCCCACAGCAGAAGAGCCAGGATTGAAAGCTGGTGATGGACCTGTTCAGCACACAATCCCTTTTACATTGGTGCATTCATCGTTGCTTTCACTGCTCACTTTCATACAGGAAAAGCATTTGAATAGAATCAGTCCAGAGGCTGCTCTCTGCTGCGCAGGAACACAGTCAGCACAGAATGAACAGTGGCATCTGCTCACACGGCAGAAGGAGCAGCAGGGAAAGCTAGTGCTCTGCTTCTTCAGCACACAAGCAGCTTTGCAACGGGGTCACCATCATTGCAGTCTCTCCTCGGTTTCATACCTAAAAGTCCATTTGAATCCAAATTCTCAAGCCGTCTCAGCTGCCCAGCAGCACAGTGAGTACAGCACAAACGTTTGGCCTCTGCTCCCACAGCAGAAGAGCAAGGATTGAAAGCTGGTGCTGGACCTGTTCAGCACACAATCCCCTTTACATTGGTGCATCCATCGTTGCTTTCACTGCTAACACTCGTACAGGAAAAGCATTTGAATAGAATCAGTCCAGAGCCTGCTCCCTGCTGGCAGCAACACAGCACAGAATGAACAGGGGCATCTGCTCACACGGCAGAAGGACCAGCAGGGAAAGCAAGTTCTGTGTCTCTTCAGCACACAAGCAGCTTTGCAACGGGGTCACCATCATTGCAGTCTCTCCTCGGCTTCATACCTAAAAGTCCATTTGAATCCAAATTCTCAGGTGGTGTCTCTCAGCTGCCCAGCAGCACAGTGAGTACAGCACTAATGTTTGGCCTCTGCTCCCACAGCAGAAGAGCCAGGATTGAAAGCTGGTGCTGGACCTGTTCAGCACACAATCCCCTTTACATTGGTGCCTCCATCGTTGCTTTCACTGCTCACTTTCATACAGGAAAAGCATTTGAATGGAATCAGTCCAGAGGCTGCTCTCTGCTGCGCAGGAACACAGTCAACACAGAATGAACAGTGGCATCTGCTCACACGGCAGAAGGAGCAGCAGGGAAAGCTAGTGCTCTGCTTCTTCAGCATACAAGCAGCTTTGCAACGGGGTCACCATCATTGCAGTCTCTCCTCGGCTTCATACCTAAAAGTCCATTTGAATCCAAATTCTCAGGTGGTGTCTCTCAGCTGCCCAGCAGCACAGTTAGTACAGCACGAACGTTTGGCCTCTGCTCCCACAGCAGAAGAGCCAGGATTGAAAGCTGGTGCTGGACCTGTTCAGCACACAATCCCTTTTCCATTGGTGCATTCATCGTTGCTTTCACTGCTCACTTTCATACAGGAAAAGCATTTGAATGGAATCAGTCCAGAGGCTGCTCTCTGCTGCGCAGCAACACAGTCAGCACAGAATGAACAGTGGCATCTGCTCACACGGCAGAAGGAGCAGCAGGGAAAGCTAGTGCTCTGCTTCTTCAGCACACAAGCAGCTTTGCAACGGGGTCACCATCATTGCAGTCTCTCCTCGGGTTCATACCTAAAAGTCCATTTGAATCCAAATTCTCAGGTGGTGTCTCTCAGCTGCCCAGCAGCACAGTTAGTACAGCACGAACGTTTGGCCTCTGCTCCCACAGCAGAAGAGCCAGGATTGAAAGCTGGTGCTGGACCTGTTCAGCACACAATCCCTTTTACATTGGTGCCTCCATCGTTGCTTTCACTGCTCACTTTCATACAGGAAAAGCATTTGAATGGAATCAGTCCAGAGCCTGCTCTCTGCTGCGCAGGAACACAGTCAGCACAGAATGAACAGTGTTATCTGCTCACACGGCAGAAGGAGCAGCAGGGAAAGCTAGTGCTCTGCTTCTTCAGCACACAAGCAGCTTTGCAACGGGGTCACCATCATTGCAGTCTCTCCTCGGTTTCATACCTAAAAGTCCATTTGAATCCAAATTCTCAAGCGGTCTCAGCTGCCCAGCAGCACAGTGAGTACTGCACGAACGTTTGGCATCTGCTCCCACAGCACAAGAGCAAGGATTGAAAGCTGGTGCTGGACCTGTTCAGCACACAATCCCCTTTACATTGGTGCATCCATCGTTGCTTTCACTGCTAACACTCGTACAGGAAAAGCATTTGAATAGAATCAGTCCTGAGGCTGCTCTCTGCTGCGCAGCAACACAGTCAGCACAGAATGAACAGTGGCATCTGCTCACACGGCAGAAGGAGCAGCAGGGAAAGCTAGTGCTCTGCTTCTTCAGCACACAAGCAGCTTTGCAACGGGGTCACCATCATTGCAGTCTCTCCTCGGGTTCCTACCTAAAAGTCCTTTTGAATCCGAATTCTCAGGTGGTGTCTCTCAGCTGCCCAGCAGCACAGTTAGTACAGCACGAACGTTTGGCCTCTGCTCCCACAGCAGAAGAGCCAGGATTGAAAGCTGGTGCTGGACCTGTTCAGCACACAATCCCTTTTACATTGGTGCATTCATCATTGCTTTCACTGCTCACTTTCATACAGGAAAAGCATTTGAATGGAATCAGTCCAGAGGCTGCTCTCTGCTGCGCAGGAACACAGTCAGCACAGAATGAACAGTGGCATCTGCTCACACGGCAGAAGGAGCAGCAGGGAAAGCTAGTGTTCTGCTTCTTCAGCACACAAGCAGCTTTGCAACGGGGTCACCATCATTGCAGTCTCTCCTCGGGTTCATACCTAAAAGTCCATTTGAATCCAAATTCTCAGGTGGTGTCTCTCAGCTGCCCAGCAGCACAGTTAGTACAGCACGAACGTTTGGCCTCTGCTCCCACAGCAGAAGAGCCAGGATTGAAAGCTGGTGCTGGACCTGTTCAGCACACAATCCCTTTTACATTGGTGCATTCATCGTTGCTTTCACTGCTCACTTTCGTACAGGAAAAGCATTTGAATGGAATCAGTCCAGAGGCTGCTCTCTGCTGCGCAGGAACACAGTCAGCACAGAATGAACAGTGGCATCTGCTCACACGGCAGAAGGAGCAGCAGGGAAAGCTAGTGCTCTGCTTCTTCAGCACACAAGCAGCTTTGCAACGGGGTCACCATCATTGCAGTCTCTCCTCGGGTTCATACCTAAAAGTCCATTTGAATCCAAATTCTCAGGTGGTGTCTCTCAGCTGCCCAGCAGCACAGTTAGTACAGCACGAACGTTTGGCCTCTGCTCCCACAGCAGAAGAGCCAGGATTGAAAGCTGGTGCTGGACCTGTTCAGCACACAATCCCTTTTACATTGGTGCATTCATCGTTGCTTTCACTGCTCACTTTCATACAGGAAAAGCATTTGAATGGAATCAGTCCAGAGGCTGCTCTCTGCTGCGCAGCAACACAGTCAGCACAGAATGAACAGTGGCATCTGCTCACACGGCAGAAGGAGCAGCAGGGAAAGCTAGTGCTCTGCTTCTTCAGCACACAAGCAGCTTTGCAACGGGGTCACCATCATTGCAGTCTCTCCTCGGGTTCATACCTAAAAGTCCATTTGAATCCAAATTCTCAGGTGGTGTCTCTCAGCTGCCCAGCAGCACAGTTAGTACAGCACGAACGTTTGGCCTCTGCTCCCACAGCAGAAGAGACAGGATTGAAAGCTGGTGCTGGACCTGTTCAGCACACAATCCCTTTTCCATTGGTGCATTCATCGTTGCTTTCACTGCTCACTTTCATACAGGAAAAGCATTTGAATGGAATCAGTCCAGAGGCTGCTCTCTGCTGCGCAGCAACACAGTCAGCACAGAATGAACAGTGGCATCTGCTCACACGGCAGAAGGAGCAGCAGGGAAAGCTAGTGCTCTGCTTCTTCAGCACACAAGCAGCTTTGCAACGGGGTCACCATCATTGCAGTCTCTCCTCGGGTTCATACCTAAAAGTCCATTTGAATCCAAATTCTCAGGTGGTGTCTCTCAGCTGCCCAGCAGCACAGTTAGTACAGCACGAACGTTTGGCCTCTGCTCCCACAGCAGAAGAGCCAGGATTGAAAGCTGGTGCTGGACCTGTTCAGCACACAATCCCTTTTACATTGGTGCCTCCATCGTTGCTTTCACTGCTCACTTTCATACAGGAAAAGCATTTGAATGGAATCAGTCCAGAGCCTGCTCTCTGCTGCCCAGGAACACACTCAGCACAGAATGAACAGTGTTATCTGCTCACACGGCAGAAGGAGCAGCAGGGAAAGCTAGTACTCTGCTTCTTCAGCACACAAGCAGCTTTGCAACGGGGTCACCATCATTGCAGTCTCTCCTCGGTTTCATACCTAAAAGTCCATTTGAATCCAAATTCTCAAGCGGTCTCAGCTGCCCAGCAGCACAGTGAGTACTGCACGAACGTTTGGCATCTGCTCCCACAGCAGAAGAGCAAAGATTGAAAGCTGGTGCTGGACCTGTTCAGCACACAATCCCCTTTACATTGGTGCATCCATCGTTGCTTTCACTGCTAACACTCGTACAGGAAAAGCATTTGAATAGAATCAGTCCTGAGGCTGCTCTCTGCTGCGCAGCAACACAGTCAGCACAGAATGAACAGTGGCATCTGCTCACACGGCAGAAGGAGCAGCAGGGAAAGCTAGTGCTCTGCTTCTTCAGCACACAAGCAGCTTTGAAACGGGGTCACCATCATTGCAGTCTCTCCTCGGTTTCATACCTAAAAGTCCATTTGAATCCAAATTCTCAGGTGGTCTCTCTCAGCTGCCCAGCAGCACAGTTAGTACAGCACGAACGTTTGGCCTCTGCTCCCACAGCAGAAGAGCCAGGATTGAAAGCTGGTGATGGACCTGTTCAGCACACAATCCCTTTTACATTGGTGCATTCATCGTTGCTTTCACTGCTCACTTTCATACAGGAAAAGCATTTGAATAGAATCAGTCCAGAGGCTGCTCTCTGCTGCGCAGGAACACAGTCAGCACAGAATGAACAGTGGCATCTGCTCACACGGCAGAAGGAGCAGCAGGGAAAGCTAGTGCTCTGCTTCTTCAGCACACAAGCAGCTTTGCAACGGGGTCACCATCATTGCAGTCTCTCCTCGGTTTCATACCTAAAAGTCCATTTGAATCCAAATTCTCAAGCCGTCTCAGCTGCCCAGCAGCACAGTGAGTACAGCACAAACGTTTGGCCTCTGCTCCCATAGCAGAAGAGCAAGGATTGAAAGCTGGTGCTGGACCTGTTCAGCACACAATCCCCTTTACATTGGTGCATCCATCGTTGCTTTCACTGCTAACACTCGTACAGGAAAAGCATTTGAATAGAATCAGTCCAGAGCCTGCTCCCTGCTGGCAGCAACACAGCACAGAATGAACAGGGGCATCTGCTCACACGGCAGAAGGACCAGCAGGGAAAGCAAGTTCTGTGTCTCTTCAGCACACAAGCAGCTTTGCAACGGGGTCACCATCATTGCAGTCTCTCCTCGGCTTCATACCTAAAAGTCCATTTGAATCCAAATTCTCAGGTGGTGTCTCTCAGCTGCCCAGCAGCACAGTGAGTACAGCACTAATGTTTGGCCTCTGCTCCCACAGCAGAAGAGCCAGGATTGAAAGCTGGTGCTGGACCTGTTCAGCACACAATCCCCTTTACATTGGTGCCTCCATCGTTGCTTTCACTGCTCACTTTCATACAGGAAAAGCATTTGAATGGAATCAGTCCAGAGGCTGCTCTCTGCTGCGCAGGAACACAGTCAACACAGAATGAACAGTGGCATCTGCTCACACGGCAGAAGGAGCAGCAGGGAAAGCTAGTGCTCTGCTTCTTCAGCATACAAGCAGCTTTGCAACGGGGTCACCATCATTGCAGTCTCTCCTCGGCTTCATACCTAAAAGTCCATTTGAATCCAAATTCTCAGGTGGTGTCTCTCAGCTGCCCAGCAGCAGCTCAGTTAGTACAGCACGAACGTTTGGCCTCTGCTCCCACAGCAGAAGAGCCAGGATTGAAAGCTGGTGCTGGACCTGTTCAGCACACAATCCCTTTTCCATTGGTGCATTCATCGTTGCTTTCACTGCTCACTTTCATACAGGAAAAGCATTTGAATGGAATCAGTCCAGAGGCTGCTCTCTGCTGCGCAGCAACACAGTCAGCACAGAATGAACAGTGGCATCTGCTCACACGGCAGAAGGAGCAGCAGGGAAAGCTAGTGCTCTGCTTCTTCAGCACACAAGCAGCTTTGCAACGGGGTCACCATCATTGCAGTCTCTCCTCGGGTTCATACCTAAAAGTCCATTTGAATCCAAATTCTCAGGTGGTGTCTCTCAGCTGCCCAGCAGCACAGTTAGTACAGCACGAACGTTTGGCCTCTGCTCCCACAGCAGAAGAGCCAGGATTGAAAGCTGGTGCTGGACCTGTTCAGCACACAATCCCTTTTACATTGGTGCCTCCATCGTTGCTTTCACTGCTCACTTTCATACAGGAAAAGCATTTGAATGGAATCAGTCCAGAGCCTGCTCTCTGCTGCGCAGGAACACAGTCAGCACAGAATGAACAGTGTTATCTGCTCACACGGCAGAAGGAGCAGCAGGGAAAGCTAGTGCTCTGCTTCTTCAGCACACAAGCAGCTTTGCAACGGGGTCACCATCATTGCAGTCTCTCCTCGGTTTCATACCTAAAAGTCCATTTGAATCCAAATTCTCAAGCGGTCTCAGCTGCCCAGCAGCACAGTGAGTACTGCACGAACGTTTGGCATCTGCTCCCACAGCAGAAGAGCAAGGATTGAAAGCTGGTGCTGGACCTGTTCAGCACACAATCCCCTTTACATTGGTGCATCCATCGTTGCTTTCACTGCTAACACTCGTACAGGAAAAGCATTTGAATAGAATCAGTCCTGAGGCTGCTCTCTGCTGCGCAGCAACACAGTCAGCACAGAATGAACAGTGGCATCTGCTCACACGGCAGAAGGAGCAGCAGGGAAAGCTAGTGCTCTGCTTCTTCAGCACACAAGCAGCTTTGCAACGGGGTCACCATCATTGCAGTCTCTCCTCGGGTTCCTACCTAAAAGTCCATTTGAATCCAAATTCTCAGGTGGTGTCTCTCAGCTGCCCAGCAGCACAGTTAGTACAGCACGAACGTTTGGCCTCTGCTCCCACAGCAGAAGAGCCAGGATTGAAAGCTGGTGATGGACCTGTTCAGCACACAATCCCTTTTACATTGGTGCATTCATCGTTGCTTTCACTGCTCACTTTCCTACAGGAAAAGCATTTGAATGGAATCAGTCCAGAGGCTGCTCTCTGCTGCGCAGCAAAACAGTCAGCACAGAATGAACAGTGGCATCTGCTCACATGGCAGAAGGAGCAGCAGGGAAAGCTAGTGCTCTGCTTCTTCAGCACACAAGCAGCTTTGCAACGGGGTCACCATCATTGCAGTCTCTCCTCGGCTTCATACCTAAAAGTCCTTTTGAATCCAAATTCTCAGGTGGTGTCTCTCAGCTGCCCAGCAGCACAGTTAGTACAGCACGAACGTTTGGCCTCTGCTCCCACAGCAGAAGAGCCAGGATTGAAAGCTGGTGGTGGACCTGTTCAGCACACAATCCCCTTTACATTGGTGCATCCATCGTTGCTTTCACTGCTAACACTCGTACAGGAAAAGCATTTGAATAGAATCAGTCCAGAGCCTGCTCCCTGCTGGCAGCAACACAGCACAGAATGAAGAGTGGCATCTGCTCACACGGCAGAAGGACCAGCAGGGAAACCTAGTGCTGTGTCTCTTCAGCACACAAGCAGCTTTGCAACGGGGTCACCATCATTGCAGTCTCTCCTCGGTTTCATACCTAAAAGTCCATTTGAATCCAAATTCTCAGGTGGTGTCTCTCAGCTGCCCAGCAGCACAGTTAGTACAGCACGAACGTTTGGCCTCTGCTCCCACAGCAGAAGAGCCAGGATTGAAAGCTGGTGATGGACCTGTTCAGCACACAATCCCTTTTACATTGGTGCATTCATCGTTGCTTTCACAGCTCACTTTCATACAGGAAAAGCATTTGAATGGAATCAGTCCAGAGGCTGCTCTCTGCTGCGCAGGAACACAGTCAGCACAGAATGAACAGTGGCATCTGCTCACACGGCAGAAGGAGCAGCAGGGAAAGCTAGTGCTCTGCTTCTTCAGCACACAAGCAGCTTTGCAACGGGGTCACCATCATTGCAGTCTCTCCTCGGGTTCCTACCTAAAAGTCCATTTGAATCCAAATTCTCCGGTGGTGTCTCTCAGCTGCCCAGCAGCACAGTTAGTACAGCACGAACGTTTGGCCTCTGCTCCCACAGCAGAAGAGCCAGGATTGAAAGCTGGTGCTGGACCTGTTCAGCACACAATCCCTTTTACATTGGTGCCTCCATCGTTGCTTTCACTGCTCACTTTCATACAGGAAAAGCATTTGAATGGAATCAGTCCAGAGCCTGCTCTCTGCTGCGCAGGAACACAGTCAGCACAGAATGAACAGTGGCATCTGCTCACACGGCAGAAGGAGCAGCAGGGAAAGCTAGTACTCTGCTTCTTCAGCACACAAGCAGCTTTGCAACGGGGTCACCATCATTGCAGTCTCTCCTCGGTTTCATACCTAAAAGTCCATTTGAATACAAATTCTCAAGCGGTCTCAGCTGCCCAGCAGCACAGTGAGTACTGCACGAACGTTTGGCATCTGCTCCCACAGCAGAAGAGCAAGGATTGAAAGCTGGTGCTGGACCTGTTCAGCACACAATCCCCTTTACATTGGTGCATCCATCGTTGCTTTCACTGCTAACACTCGTACAGGAAAAGCATTTGAATAGAATCAGTCCTGAGGCTGCTCTCTGCTGCGCAGCAACACAGTCAGCACAGAATGAACAGTGGCATCTGCTCACACGGCAGAAGGAGCAGCAGGGAAAGCTAGTGCTCTGCTTCTTCAGCACACAAGCAGCTTTGAAACGGGGTCACCATCATTGCAGTCTCTCCTCGGTTTCATACCTAAAAGTCCATTTGAATCCAAATTCTCAGGTGGTCTCTCTCAGCTGCCCAGCAGCACAGTTAGTACAGCACGAACGTTTGGCCTCTGCTCCCACAGCAGAAGAGCCAGGATTGAAAGCTGGTGATGGACCTGTTCAGCACACAATCCCTTTTACATTGGTGCATTCATCGTTGCTTTCACTGCTCACTTTCATACAGGAAAAGCATTTGAATAGAATCAGTCCAGAGGCTGCTCTCTGCTGCGCAGGAACACAGTCAGCACAGAATGAACAGTGGCATCTGCTCACACGGCAGAAGGAGCAGCAGGGAAAGCTAGTGCTCTGCTTCTTCAGCACACAAGCAGCTTTGCAACGGGGTCACCATCATTGCAGTCTCTCCTCGGTTTCATACCTAAAAGTCCATTTGAATCCAAATTCTCAAGCCGTCTCAGCTGCCCAGCAGCACAGTGAGTACAGCACGAACGTTTGGCCTCTGCTCCCACAGCAGAAGAGCCAGGATTGAAAGCTGGTGCTGGACCTGTTCAGCACACAATCCCCTTTACATTGGTGCATCCATCGTTGCTTTCACTGCTAACACTCGTACAGGAAAAGCATTTGAATAGAATCAGTCCAGAGCCTGCTCCCTGCTGGCAGCAACACAGCACAGAATGAACAGGGGCATCTGCTCACACGGCAGAAGGACCAGCAGGGAAAGCAAGTTCTGTGTCTCTTCAGCACACAAGCAGCTTTGCAACGGGGTCACCATCATTGCAGTCTCTCCTCGGCTTCATACCTAAAAGTCCATTTGAATCCAAATTCTCAGGTGGTGTCTCTCAGCTGCCCAGCAGCACAGTGAGTACAGCACTAATGTTTGGCCTCTGCTCCCACAGCAGAAGAGCCAGAATTGAAAGCTGGTGCTGGACCTGTTCAGCACACAATCCCCTTTACATTGGTGCCTCCATCGTTGCTTTCACTGCTCACTTTCATACAGGAAAAGCATTTGAATGGAATCAGTCCAGAGGCTGCTCTCTGCTGCGCAGGAACACAGTCAACACAGAATGAACAGTGGCATCTGCTCACACGGCAGAAGGAGCAGCAGGGAAAGCTAGTGCTCTGCTTCTTCAGCATGCAAGCAGCTTTGCAACGGGGTCACCATCATTGCAGTCTCTCCTCGGGTTCATACCTAAAAGTCCATTTGAATCCAAATTCTCAGGTGGTGTCTCTCAGCTGCCCAGCAGCACAGTTAGTACAGCACGAACGTTTGGCCTCTGCTCCCACAGCAGAAGAGCCAGGATTGAAAGCTGGTGCTGGACCTGTTCAGCACACAATCACCTTTACATTGGTGCCTCCATCGTTGCTTTCACTGCTCACTTTCATACAGGAAAAGCATTTGAATGGAATCAGTCCAGAGCCTGCTCTCTGCTGCGCAGGAACACAGTCAGCACAGAATGAACAGTGGCATCTGCTCACACGGCAGAAGGACCAGCAGGGAAAGCTAGTGCTCTGCTTCTTCAGCACACAAGCAGCTTTGCAACGGGGTCACCATCATTGCAGGCTCTCCTCGGTTTCCTACCTAAAAGTCCATTTGAATCCAAATTCTCAAGCGGTCTCAGCTGCCCAGCAGCACAGTGAGTACTGCACGAACGTTTGGCATCTTCTCCCATAGCAGAAGAGCAAGGATTGAAAGCTGGTGCTGGACCTCTTCAGCACACAATCCCCTTTACATTGGTGCATCCATCGTTGCTTTCACTGCTAACACTCGTACAGGAAAAGCATTTTAATAGAATCAGTCCTGAGGCTGCTCTCTGCTGCGCAGCAACACAGTCAGCACAGAATGAACAGTGGCATCTGCTCACACGGCAGAAGGAGCAGCAGGGAAAGCTAGTGCTCTGCTTCTTCAGCACACAAGCAGCTTTGCAACGGGGTCACCATCATTGCAGTCTCTCCCCTGTTTCCTACCTAAAAGTCCATTTGAATCCAAATTCTCAGGTGGTGTCGCTCAGCTGCCCAGCAGCACAGTTAGTACAGCACGAACGTTTGGCCTCTGCTCCCACAGCAGAAGAGCCAGGATTGAAAGCTGGTGCTGGACCTGTTCAGCACACAATCCCCTTTACATTGGTGCCTCCATCGTTGCTTTCACTGCTAACACTCATACAGAAAAAGCATTTGAATAGAATCCGTCCAGAGCCTGCTCCCTGCTGGCAGCAACACAGCACAGAATGTACAGTGGCATCTGCTCACACGGCAGAAGAGCAGCAGGGAAAGCTAGTCCTCTGCTTCTTCAGCACACAAGCAGCTTTGCAACGGGGTCACCATCATTGCAGTCTCTCCTAGGGTTCATACCTAAAAGTCCATTTGAATCCAAATTCTCAGGTGGTGTCTCTCAGCTGCCCAGCAGCACAGTTAGTACAGCACGAACGTTTGGCCTCTGCTCCCACAGCAGAAGAGCCAGGATTGAAAGCTGGTGCTGGACCTGTTCAGCACACAATCCCTTTTACATTGGTGCCTCCATCGTTGCTTTCACTGCTCACTTTCATACAGGAAAAGCATTTGAATGGAATCAGTCCAGAGCCTGCTCTCTGCTGCGCAGGAACACAGTCAGCACAGAATGAACTGTGTTATCTGCTCACACGGCAGAAGGAGCAGCAGGGAAAGCTAGTGCTCTGCTTCTTCAGCACACAAGCAGCTATGCAACGGGGTCACCATCATTGCAGTCTCTCCTCGGTTTCATACCTAAAATCCATTTGAATCCAAATTCTCAAGCGGTCTCAGCTGCCCAGCAGCACAGTGAGTACTGCACGAACGTTTGGCCTCTGCTCCCACAGCAGAAGAGCAAGGATTGAAAGCTGGTGCTGGACCTGTTCAGCACACAATCCCCTTTACATTGGTGCATCCATCGTTGCTTTCACTGCTAACACTCGTACAGGAAAAGCATTTGAATAGAATCAGTCCAGAGGCTGCTCCCTGCTGGCAGCAACACAGCACAGAATGAACAGGGGCAACTGCTCACACGGCAGAAGGACCAGCAGGGAAAGCTAGTGCTGTGTCTCTTCAGCACACAAGCAGCTTTGCAACGGGGTCACCATCATTGCAGTCTCTCCTCGGGTTCATACCTAAAAGTCCATTTGAATCCAAATTCTCAGGTGGTGTCTCTCAGCTGCCCAGCAGCACAGTTAGTACAGCACTAACGTTTGGCCTCTGCTCCCACAGCAGAAGAGCCAGGATTGAAAGCTGGTGCTGGACCTGTTCAGCACACAATCACCTTTACATTGGTGCCTCCATCGTTGCTTTCACTGCTCACATTCATACAGGAAAAGCATTTGAATGGAATCAGTCCAGAGGCTGCTCTCTGCTGCGCAGCAACACAGTCAGCACAGACTGAACAGTGGCATCTGCTCACACGGCAGAAGGAGCAGCAGGGAAAGCTAGTGCTCTGCTTCTTCAGCACACAAGCAGCTTTGCAACGGGGTCACCATCATTGCAGTCTCTCCTCGGTTTCATACCTAAAAGTCCATTTGAATCCAAATTCTCAGGTGGTGTCTCTCAGCTGCCCAGCAGCAGCTCAGTTAGTACAGCACGAACGTTTGGCCTCTGCTCCCACAGCAGAAGAGCCAGGATTGAAAGCTGGTGCTGGACCTGTTCAGCACACAATCCCTTTTACATTGGTGCATTCATCGTTGCTTTCACTGCTCACTTTCATACAGGAAAAGCATTTGAATGGAATCAGTCCAGAGGCTGCTCTCTGCTGCGCAGCAACACAGTCAGCACAGAATGAACAGTGGCATCTGCTCACACGGCAGAAGGAGCAGCAGGGAAAGCTAGTGCTCTGCTTCTTCAGCACACAAGCAGCTTTGCAACGGGGTCACCATCATTGCAGTCTCTCCTCGGGTTCATACCTAAAAGTCCATTTGAATCCAAATTCTCAGGTGGTGTCTCTCAGCTGCCCAGCAGCACAGTTAGTACAGCACGAACGTTTGGCCTCTGCTCCCACAGCAGAAGAGCCAGGATTGAAAGCTGGTGCTGGACCTGTTCAGCACACAATCCCTTTTACATTGGTGCCTCCATCGTTGCTTTCACTGCTCATTTTCATACAGGAAAAGCATTTGAATGGAATCAGTCCAGAGGCTGCTCTCTGCTGCGCAGCAACACTGTCAGCACAGAATGAACAGTGGCATCTGCTCACACGGCAGAAGGAGCAACAGGGAAAGCTAGTGCTCTGCTTCTTCAGCACACAAGCAGCTTTGCAACGGGGTCACCATCATTGCAGTCTCTCCTCGGCTTCATACCTAAAAGTCCTTTTGAATCCGAATTCTCAGGTGGTGTCGCTCAGCTGCCCAGCAGCACAGTTAGTACAGCACGAACGTTTGGCCTCTGCTCCCACAGCAGAAGAGCCAGGATTGAAAGCTGGTGCTGGACCTGTTCAGCACACAATCCCTTTTACATTGGTGCATTCATCGTTGCTTTCACTGCTCACTTTCGTACAGGAAAAGCATTTGAATGGAATCAGTCCAGAGGCTGCTCTCTGCTGCGCAGGAACACAGTCAGCACAGAATGAACAGTGGCATCTGCTCACACGGCAGAAGGAGCAGCAGGGAAAGCTAGTGCTCTGCTTCTTCAGCACACAAGCAGCTTTGCAACGGGGTCACCATCATTGCAGTCTCTCCTCGGTTTCCTACCTAAAAGTCCATTTGAAGCCAAATTCTCAGGTGGTGTCTCTCAGCTGCCCAGCAGCACAGTTAGTACAGCACGAACGTTTGGCCTCTGCTCCCACAGCAGAAGAGCCAGGATTGAAAGCTGGTGCTGGACCTGTTCAGCACACAATCCCTTTTACATTGGTGCCTCCATCGTTGCTTTCACTGCTCACTTTCATACAGGAAAAGCATTTGAATGGAATCAGTCCAGAGCCTGCTCTCTGCTGCGCAGGAACACAGTCAGCACAGAATGAACAGTGTTATCTGCTCACACGGCAGAAGGAGCAGCAGGGAAAGCTAGTGCTCTGCTTCTTCAGCACACAAGCAGGTTTGCAACGGGGTCACCATCATTGCAGTCTCTCCTCGGTTTCATACCTAAAAGTCCATTTGAATCCAAATTCTCAAGCGGTCTCAGCTGCCCAGCAGCACAGTGAGTACTGCACGAACTTTTGGCATCTGCTCCCACAGCAGAAGAGCAAGGATTGAAAGCTGGTGCTGGACCTGTTCAGCACACAATCCCCTTTACATTGGTGCATCCATCGTTGCTTTCACTGCTAACACTCGTACAGGAAAAGCATTTGAATAGAATCAGTCCTGAGGCTGCTCTCTGCTGCGCAGCAACACAGTCAGCACAGAATGAACAGTGGCATCTGCTCACACGGCAGAAGGAGCAGCAGGGAAAGCTAGTGCTCTGCTTCTTCAGCACACAAGCAGCTTTGCAACGGGGTCACCATCATTGCAGTCTCTCCTCGGTTTCCTACCTAAAAGTCCATTTGAATCCAAATTCTCAGGTGGTGTCTCTCAGCTGCCCAGCAGCACAGTTAGTACAGCACGAACGTTTGGCCTCTGCTCCCACAGCAGAAGAGCCAGGATTGAAAGCTGGTGATGGACCTGTTCAGCACACAATCCCTTTTACATTGGTGCATTCATCGTTGCTTTCACTGCTCACTTTCATACAGGAAAAGCATTTGAATACAATCAGTCCAGAGGCTGCTCTCTGCTGCGCAGGAACACAGTCAGCACAGAATGAACAGTGGCATCTGCTCACACGGCAGAAGGAGCAGCAGGGAAAGCTAGTGCTCTGCTTCTTCAGCACACAAGCAGCTTTGCAACGGGGTCACCATCATTGCAGTCTCTCCTCGGGTTCATACCTAAAAGTCCATTTGAATCCAAATTCTCAAGCCGTCTCAGCTGCCCAGCAGCACAGTGAGTACAGCACGAACGTTTGGCCTCTGCTCCCACAGCAGAAGAGCAAGGATTGAAAGCTGGTGCTGGACCTGTTCAGCACACAATCCCCTTTACATTGGTGCATCCATCGTTGCTTTCACTGCTAACACTCGTACAGGAAAAGCATTTGAATAGAATCAGTCCAGAGCCTGCTCCCTGCTGGCAGCAACACAGCACAGAATGAACAGGGGCATCTGCTCACACGGCAGAAGGACCAGCAGGGAAAGCTAGTGCTGTGTCTCTTCAGCACACAAGCAGCTTTGCAACGGGGTCACCATCACTGCAGTCTCTCCTCGGTTTCATACCTAAAAGTCCATTTGAATCCAAATTCTCAGGTGGTGTCCCTCAGCTGCCCAGCAGCACAGTTAGTACAGCACGAACGTTTGGCCTCTGCTCCCACAGCAGAAGAGCCAGGATTGAAAGCTGGGGCTGGACCTGTTCAGCAAACAATCATCTTTACATTGGTGCCTCCATCGTTGCTTTCACTGCTCACATTCATACAGGAAAAGCATTTGAATGGAATCAGTCCAGAGGCTGCTCTCTGCTGCGCAGCAACACTGTCAGCACAGAATGAAGAGTGGCATCTGCTCACACGGCAGAAGGAGCAGCAGGGAAAGCTAGTGCTCTGCTTCTTCAGCACACAAGCAGCTTTGCAACGGGGTCACCATCATTGCAGTCTCTCCTCGGCTTCATACCTAAAAGTCCTTTTGAATCCAAATTCTCAGGTGGTGTCGCTCAGCTGCCCAGCAGCACAGTTAGTACAGCACGAACGTTTGGCCTCTGCTCCCACAGCAGAAGAGCCAGGATTGAAAGCTGGTGCTGGACCTGTTCAGCACACAATCCCCTTTACATTGGTGCATCCATCGTTGCTTTCACTGCTCACTTTCATACAGGAAAAGCATTTGAATGGAATCAGTCCAGAGGCTGCTCTCTGCTGCGCAGGAACACAGTCAGCACAGAATGAACAGTGTTATCTGCTCACACGGCAGAAGGAGCAGCAGGGAAAGCTAGTGCTCTGCTTCTTCAGCACACAAGCAGCTTTGCAACGGGGTCACCATCATTGCAGTCTCTCCTCGGTTTCATACCTAAAAGTCCATTTCAATCCAAATTCTCAAGCGGTCTCAGCTGCCCAGCAGCACAGTGAGTACTGCACGAACGTTTGGCATCTGCTCCCACAGCAGAAGAGCCAGGATTGAAAGCTGGTGCTGGACCTGTTCAGCACACAATCCCCTTTACATTGGTGCATCCATCGTTGCTTTCACTGCTAACACTCGTACAGGAAAAGCATTTGAATAGAATCAGTCCAGAGCCTGCTCCCTGCTGGCAGCAACACAGCACAGAATGAAGAGTGGCATCTGCTCACACGGCAGAAGGAGCAGCAGGGAAAGCTAGTGCTCTGCTTCTTCAGCACACAAGCAGCTTTGCAACGGGGTCACCATCATTGCAGTCTCTCCTCGGCTTCATACCTAAAAGTCCATTTGAATCCGAATTCTCAGGTGGTGTCGCTCAGCTGCCCAGCAGCACAGTTAGTACTGCACGAACGTTTGGCCTCTGCTCCCACAGCAGAAGAGCCAGGATTGAAAGCTGGTGCTGGACCTGTTCAGCACACAATCCCTTTTACATTGGTGCATTCATCGTTGCTTTCACTGCTCACTTTCATACAGGAAAAGCATTTGAATGGAATCAGTCCAGAGGCTGCTCTCTGCTGCGCAGCAACACAGTCAGCACAGAATGAACAGTGGCATCTGCTCACACGGCAGAAGGAGCAGCAGGGAAAGCTAGTGCTCTGCTTCTTCAGCACACAAGCAGCTTTGCAACGGGGTCACCATCATTGCAGTCTCTCCTCGGGTTCATACCTAAAAGTCCATTTGAATGCAAATTCTCAGGTGGTGTCTCTCAGCTGCCCAGCAGCACAGTTAGTACAGCACGAACGTTTGGCCTCTGCTCCCACAGCAGAAGAGCCAGGATTGAAAGCTGGTGCTGGACCTGTTCAGCACACAATCACCTTTACATTGGTGCCTCCATCGTTGCTTTCACTGCTCACATTCACACAGGAAAAGCATTTGAATGGAATCAGTCCAGAGGCTGCTCTCTGCTGCGCAGCAACACAGTCAGCACAGAATGAGCATTGGCATCTGCTCACACGGCAGAAGGAGCAGCAGGGAAAGCTAGTGCTCTGCTTCTTCAGCACACAAGCAGCTTTGCAACGGGGTCACCATCATTGCAGTCTCTCCTCGGTTTCCTACCTAAAAGTCCATTTGAATCCAAATTCTCAGGTGGTGTCTCTCAGCTGCCCAGCAGCACAGTTAGTACAGCACGAACGTTTGGCCTCTGCTCCCACACCAGAAGAGCCAGGATTGAAAGCTGGTGCTGGACCTGTTCAGCACACAATCCCTTTTACATTGGTGCATTCATCGTTGCTTTCACTGCTCACTTTCATACAGGAAAAGGATTTGAATGGAATCAGTCCAGAGGCTGCTCTCTGCTGCGCAGCAACACTGTCAGCACAGAATGAAGAGTGGCATCTGCTCACACGGCAGAAGGAGCAGCAGGGAAAGCTAGTGCTCTGCTTCTTCAGCACACAAGCAGCTTTGCAACGGGGTCACCATCATTGTAGTCTCTCCTCGGTTTCCTACCTAAAAGTCCATTTGAATCCAAATTCTCAGGTGGTGTCTCTCAGCTGCCCAGCAGCACAGTTAGTACAGCACGAACGTTTGGCCTCTGCTCCCACAGCAGAAGAGCCAGGATTGAAAGCTGGTGCTGGACCTGTTCAGCACACAATCCCCTTTACATTGGTGCCTCCATCGTTGCTTTCACTGCTCACTTTCATACAGGAAAAGCATTTGAATAGAATCAGTCCAGAGCCTGCTCTCTGCTGCGCAGCAACACAGTCAGCACAGAATGAACAGTGGCATCTGCTCACACGGCAGAAGGAGCAGCAGGGAAAGCTAGTGCTCTGCTTCTTCAGCACACAAGCAGCTTTGCAACGGGGTCACCATCATTGCAGTCTCTCCTCGGTTTCATACCTAAAAGTCCATTTGAATCCAAATTCTCAAGCGGTCTCAGCTGCCCAGCAGCACAGTGAGTACTGCACGAACGTTTGGCCTCTGCTCCCACAGCAGAAGAGCCAGGATTGAAAGCTGGTGCTGGACCTGTTCAGCACACAATCCCCTTTACATTGGTGCCTCCATCGTTGCTTTCACTGCTCACTTTCATACAGGAAAAGCATTTGAATAGAATCAGTCCAGAGCCTGCTCTCTGCTGCGCAGCAACACAGTCAGCACAGAATGAACAGTGGCATCTGCTCACACGGCAGAAGGAGCAGCAGGGAAAGCTAGTGCTCTGCTTCTTCAGCACACAAGCAGCTTTGCAACGGGGTCACCATCATTGCAGTCTCTCCTCGGTTTCCTACCTAAAAGTCCATTTGAATCCAAGTTCTCAGGTGGTCTCTCTCAGCTGCCCAGCAGCACAGTGAGAACAGCACGAACATTTGGCATCTGCTCCCACAGCAGAAGAGCCAGGATTGAAAGCTGGTGCTGGACCTGTTCAGCACACAATCCCCTTTATACTGGTGCCTCCATCGTTGCTTTCACTGCTCACTTTCATACAGGAAAAGCATTTGAATAGAATCAGTCCAGAGCCTGCTCTCTGCTGCACAGCAACACACTCAGCACAGAATGAACAGTGGATTCTGCTCAAACAGCAGAAGGACCAGCAGGGAAAGCTAGTGCTGGGCTTCTTCAGCACACAAGCAGCTTTGCAACGGGGTTACCATCATTGCAGTCTCTCCTCGGTTTCATACCTAAAAGTCCATTTGAATCCAAATTCTCAGGTGGTGTCTCTCAGCTGCCCAGCAGCACAGTTAGTACAGCACGAACGTTTGGCCTCTTCTCCCACAGCAGAAGAGCCAGGATTGAAAGCTGGTGCTGGACCTGTTCAGCACACAATCACTTTTACATTGGTGCATTCATCGTTGCTTTCACTGCTCACTTTCATACAAGAAAAGCATTTGAATGGAATCAGTCCAGAGGCTGCTCTCTGCTGCGCAGCAACACAGCACAGAATGAACAGTGGCATCTGCTCACACGGCAGAAGGAGCAGCAGGGAAAGCTAGTGCTGTGTCTCTTCAGCACACAAGCAGCTTTGCAACGGGGTCACCATCATTGCAGTCTCTCCTCGGTTTCCTACCTAAAAGTCCATTTGAATCCAAATTCTCAGGTGGTGTCGCTCAGCTGCCCAGCAGCACAGTGAGTACAGCACGAACGTTTGGCCTCTGCTCCCACAGCAGAAGAGCCAGGATTGAAAGCTGGTGCTGGACCTGTTCAGCACACAATCCCCTTTACATTGGTGCCTACATCGTTGCTTTCACTGCTAACACTCATACAGGAAAAGAATTTGAATAGAATCAGTCCAGAGCCTGCTCCCTGCTGGCAGCAAAACAGCACAGAATGAACAGTGGCATCTGCTCACACGGCAGAAGGACCAGCAGGGAAAGCTAGTGCTCTGCTTCTTCAGCACACAAGCAGCTTTGCAACGGGGTCACCATCATTGCAGTCTCTCCTCGGTTTCATACCTAAAAGTCCATTTGAATCCAAATTCTCAGGTGGTCTCAGCTGCCCAGCAGCACAGTGACTACAGCACGAACGTTTGGCATCTGCTCCCACAGCAGAAGAGCAAGAATTGAAAGCTGGTTCTGGACCTGTTCAGCACACAATCACCTTTACATTGGTGCCTCCATCGTTGCTTTCACTGCTCACTTTCATACAGGAAAAGCATTTGAATAGAATCAGTCCAGAGCCTGCTCCCTGCTGGCAGCAACACAGCACAGAATGAACAGTGGCATCTGCTCACACGGCAGAAGGACCAGCAGGGAAAGCTAGTGCTCTGCTTCTTCAGCACACAAGCAGCTTTGCAACGGGGTCACCATCATTGCAGTCTCTCCTCGGTTTCCTACCTAAAAGTCCATTTGAATCCAAATTCTCAGGTGGTGTCTCTCAGCTGCCCAGCAGCACAGTTAGTACAGCACGAACGTTTGGCCTCTGCTCCCACAGCAGAAGAGCCAGGATTGAAAGCTGGTGCTCGACCTGTTCAGCACACAATCCCCTTTACATTGGTGCCTCCATCGTTGCTTTCACTGCTCACTTTCATACAGGAAAAGCATTTGAATGGAATCAGTCCAGAGCCTGCTCTCTGCTGCGCAGCAACACAGTCAGCACAGAATGAACAGTGGTATCTGCTCACACGGCAGAAGGAGCAGCAGGGAAAGCTAGTGCTGTGTCTCTTCAGCACACAAGCAGCTTTGCAACGGGGTCACCATCATTGCAGTCTCTCCTCGGTTTCCTACCTAAAAGTCCATTTGAATCCAAATTCTCAGGTGGTGTCAGCTGCCCAGCAGCACAGTTAGTACAGCACGAACGTTTGGCCTCTGCTCCCACAGCAGAAGAGCCAGGATTGAAAGCTGGTGCTGGACCTGTTCAGCACACAATCCCCTTTACATTGGTGCCTCCATCGTTGCTTTCACTGCTAACACTCATACAGGAAAAGCATTTGAATAGAATCCGTCCAGAGCCTGCTCCCTGCTGGCAGCAACACAGCACAGAATGAACAGTGGCATCTGCTCACACGGCAGAAGGACCAGCAGGGAAAGCTCGGGCTGTGTCTCTTCAGCACACAAGCAGCTTTGCAACGGGGTTACCATCATTGCAGTCTCTCCTCGGTTTCCTACCTAAAAGTCCAATTGAATCCAAATTCTCAGGTGGTGTCTCTCAGCTGCCCAGCAGCACAGTGAGTACAGCACGAACGTTTGGCCTCTGCTCCCATAGCAGAAGAGGCAGGATTGAAAGCTGGTGCTGGACCTGTTCAGCACACAATCCCCTTTACATTGGTGCATCCATCGTTGCTTTCACTGCTCACATTCATACAGGAAAAGCATTTGAATGGAATCAGTCCAGAGGCTGCTCTCTGCTGCGCAGCAACACAGTCAGCACAGAATGAATAGTGGCATCTGCTCACACGGCAGAAGGACCAGCAGGGAAAACTAGTGCTCTGCTTCTTCAGCACACAAGCAGCTTTGCAACGGGGTCACCATCATTGCAGTCTCTCCTCGGTTTCATACCTAAAAGTCCAATTGAATCCAAATTCTCAGGTGGTGTCTCTCAGCTGCCCAGCAGCACAGTTAGTACAGCACGAACGTTTGGCCTCTGCTCCCACAGCAGAAGAGCCAGGATTGAAAGCTGGTGCTGGACCTGTTCAGCACACAATCCCCTTTACATTGGTGCCTCCATCGTTGCTTTCACTGCTCACTTTCATACAGGAAAAGCATTTGAATGGAATCAGTCCAGAGCCTGCTCTCTGCTGCGCAGCAACACTGTCAGCACAGAATGAACAGTGGCATCTGCTCACACGGCAGAAGGAGCAGCAGGGAAAGCTAGTGCTCTTCTTCTTCAGCACACAAGCAGCTTTGCAACGGGGTCACCATCATTGCAGTCTCTCCTCGGTTTCCTACCTAAAAGTCCATTTGAATCCAAATTCTCAGGTGGTGTCTCTCAGCTGCCCAGCAGCACAGTTAGTACAGCACGAACGTTTGGCCTCTGCTCCCACAGCAGAAGAGCCAGGATTGAAAGCTGGTGCTCGACCTGTTCAGCACACAATCCCCTTTACATTGGTGCATCCATCGTTGCTTTCACTGCTCACTTTCATACAGGAAAAGCATTTGAATGGAATCAGTCCAGAGCCTGCTCTCTGCTGCGCAGCAACACTGTCAGCACAGAATGAACAGTGGCATCTGCTCACACGGCAGAAGGACCAGCAGGGAAAGCTAGTGCTCTGCTTCTTCAGCACACAAGCAGCTTTGCAACGGGGTCACCATCATTGCAGTCTCTCCTCGGGTTCATACCTAAAAGTCCATTTGAATCCGAATTCTCAGGTGGTGTCGCTCAGCTGCCCAGCAGCACAGTGAGTACAGCACGAACGTTTGGCCTCTGCTCCCACAGCAGAAGAGCCAGGATTGAAAGCTGGTGCTGGACCTGTTCAGCACACAATCCCCTTTACATTGGTGCCTCCATCGTTGCTTTCACTGCTCACTTTCATACAGGAAAAGCATTTGAATGGAATCAGTCCAGAGCCTGCTCTCTGCTGCGCAGCAACACAGTCAGCACAGAATGAACAGTGGTATCTGCTCACACGGCAGAAGGACCAGCAGGGAAAGCTAGTGCTGTGTCTCTTCAGCACACAAGCAGCTTTGCAATGGGGTCACCATCATTGCAATCTCTCCTCGGTTTCCTACCTAAAAGTCCATTTGAATCCAAATTCTCAGGTGGTGTCAGCTGCCCAGCAGCACAGTTAGTACAGCACGAAGGTTTGGCCTCTGCTCCCACAGCAGAAGAGCCAGGATTGAAAGCTGGTGCTGGACCTGTTCAGCACACAATCCCCTTTACATTGGTGCCTCCATCGTTGCTTTCACTGCTCACTTTCATACAGGAAAAGCATTTGAATGGAATCAGTCCAGAGCCTGCTCTCTGCTGCGCAGGAACACAGTCAGCACAGAATGAACAGTGGTATCTGCTCACACGGCAGAAGGACCAGCAGGGAAAGCTAGTGCTGTGTCTCTTCAGCACACAAGCAGCTTTGCAATGGGGTCACCATCATTGCAATCTCTCCTCGGTTTCCTACCTAAAAGTCCATTTGAATCCAAATTCTCAGGTGGTGTCAGCTGCCCAGCAGCACAGTTAGTACAGCACGAAGGTTTGGCCTCTGCTCCCACAGCAGAAGAGCCAGGATTGAAAGCTGGTGCTGGACCTGTTCAGCACACAATCACCTTTACATTGGTGCCTCCATCGTTGCTTTCACTGCTCACTTTCATACAGGAAAAGCATTTGAATGGAATCAGTCCAGAGCCTGCTCTCTGCTGCGCAGCAACACAGTCAGCACAGAATGAACAGTGGCATCTGCTCACACGGCAGAAGGAGCAGCAGGGAAAGCTAGTGGTCTGCTTCTTCAGCACACAAGCAGCTTTGCAACGGGGTCACCATCATTGCAGTCTCTCCTCGGTTTCCTACCTAAAAGTCCATTTGAATCCAAATTCTCAGGTGGTGTCTCTCAGCTGCCCAGCAGCACAGTTAGTACAGCACGAACGTTTGGCCTCTGCTCCCATAGCAGAAGAGGCAGGATTGAAAGCTGGTGCTGGACCTGTTCAGCACACAATCCCCTTTACATTGGTGCATCCATCGTTGCTTTCACTGCTCACATTCATACAGGAAAAGCATTTGAATGGAATCAGTCCAGAGGCTGCTCTCTGCTGCGCAGCAACACAGTCAGCACAGAATGAACAGTGGCATCTGCTCACACGGCAGAAGGACTAGCAGGGAAAACTAGTGCTCTGCTTCTTCAGCACACAAGCAGCTTTGCAACGGGGTCACCATCATTGCAGTCTCTCCTCGGTTTCATACCTAAAAGTCCATTTGAATCCAAATTCTCAGGTGGTCTCTCTCAGCTGCCCAGCAGCACAGTTAGTACAGCACGAACGTTTGGCCTCTGCTCCCACAGCAGAAGAGCCAGGATTGAAAGCTGGTGCTGGACCTGTTCAGCACACAATCCCCTTTACATTGGTGCCTCCATCGTTGCTTTCACTGCTCACTTTCATACAGGAAAAGCATTTGAATGGAATCAGTCCAGAGCCTGCTCTCTGCTGCGCAGCAACACAGTCAGCACAGAATGAACAGTGGCATCTGCTCACACGGCAGAAGGACCAGCAGGGAAAGCTAGTCCTGTGTCTCTTCAGCACACAAGCAGCTTTGCAACGGGGTCACCATCATTGCAGTCTCTCCTCGGTTTCATACCTAAAAGTCCAATTGAATCCAAATTCTCAGGTGGTGTCTCTCAGCTGCCCAGCAGCACAGTTAGTACAGCACGAACGTTTGGCCTCTGCTCCCACAGCAGAAGAGCCAGGATTGAAAGCTGGTGCTCGACCTGTTCAGCACACAATCCCCTTTACATTGGTGCCTCCATCGTTGCTTTCACTGCTCACTTTCATACAGGAAAAGCATTTGAATGGAATCAGTCCAGAGCCTGCTCTCTGCTGCGCAGCAACACAGTCAGCACAGAATGAACAGTGGCATCTGCTCACACGGCAGAAGGAGCAGCAGGGAAAGCTAGTGCTCTGCTTCTTCAGCACACAAGCAGCTTTGCAACGGGGTCACCATCATTGCAGTCTCTCCTCGGTTTCATACCTAAAAGTCCATTTGAATCCAAATTCTCAGGTGGTGTCTCTCAGCTGCCCAGCAGCACAGTGAGTACAGTATGAACGTTTGGCCTCTGCTCCCACAGCAGAAGAGCCAGGATTGAAAGCTGGTGCTGGGCCTGTTCAGCACACAATCCCCTTTACATTGGTGCCTCCATCGTTGCTTTCACTGCTCACTTTCATACAGGAAAAGCATTTGAATATAATCAGTCCAGAGCCTGCTCTCTGCTGCGCAGCAACACTGTCAGCACAGAATGAACAGTGGCATCTGCTCACACGGCAGAAGGACCAGCAGGGAAAGCTAGTGCTGTGTCTCTTCAGCACACAAGCAGCTTTGCAACGGGGTCACCATCATTGCAGTCTCTCCTCGGTTTCCTACCTAAAAGTCCATTTGAATCCAAATTCTCAGGTGGTGTCAGCTGCCCAGCAGCACAGTTAGTACAGCACGAAGGTTTGGCCTCTGCTCCCACAGCAGAAGAGCCAGGATTGAAAGCTGGTGCTGGACCTGTTCAGCACACAATCCCCTTTACATTGGTGCATCCATCGTTGCTTTCACTGCTCACTTTCATACAGGAAAAGCATTTGAATGGAATCAGTCCAGAGCCTGCTCTCTGCTGCGCAGCAACACTGTCAGCACAGAATGAACTGTGGCATCTGCTCACACGGCAGAAGGACCAGCAGGGAAAGCTAGTGCTCTGCTTCTTCAGCACACAAGCAGCTTTGCAACGGGGTCACCATCATTGCAGTCTCTCCTCGGTTTCATACCTAAAAGTCCATTTGAATCCGAATTCTCAGGTGGTGTCGCTCAGGTGCCCAGCAGCACGGTGAGTACAGCATGAACATTTGGCCTCTGCTCCCACAGCAGAAGAGCCAGGATTGAAAGCTGGTGCTGGACCTGTTCAGCACACAATCCGCTTTACATTGGTGCCTCCATCGTTGCTTTCACTGCTCACTTTCATACAGGAAAAGCATTTGAATAGAATCAGTCCAGAGCCTGCTCCCTGCTGGCAGCAACACAGCACAGAATGAACAGCGGCATCTGCTCACACGGCAGAAGGAGCAGCAGGGAAAGCTAGTGCTGTGTCTCTTCAACACAAAGCAGCTTTTCAACGGGGTCACCATCATTGCAGTCTCTCCTCGGTTTCATACCTAAAAGTCCATTTGAATCCAAATTCTCAGGTGGTGTCTCTCAGCTGCCCAGCAGCACAGTTAGTACAGCACGAACGTTTGGCCTCTGCTCCCACAGCAGAAGAGCCAGGATTGAAAGCTGGTGCTGGACCTGTTCAGCACACAATCCCCTTTACATTGGTGCCTCCATCGTTGCTTTCACTGCTAACACTCATACAGGAAAAGCATTTGAATGGAATCAGTCCAGAGCCTGCTCCCTGCTGGCAGCAACACAGCACAGAATGAACAGTGGCATCTGCTCACACGGCAGAAGGAGCAGCAGGGAAAGCTTGTGCTGTGTCTCTTTAGCACACAAGCAGCTTTGCAACGGGGTCACCATCATTGCAGTCTCTCCTCGGTTTCCTACCTAAAAGTCCATTTGAATCCAAATTCTCAGGTGGTGTCTCTCAGCTGCCCAGCAGCACAGTTAGTACAGCACGAACGTTTGGCCTCTGCTCACACAGCAGAAGAGCCAGGATTGAAAGCTGGTGCTGGACCTGTTCAGCACACAATCACCTTTACATTGGTGCCTCCATCGTTGCTTTCACTGCTAACACTCATACAGGAAAAGCATTTGAATGGAATCAGTCCAGAGCCTGCTCCCTGCTGGCAGCAACACAGCACAGAATGAACAGTGGCATCTTCTCACACGGCAGAAGGAGCAGCAGGGAAAGCCAGTGCTGTGTCTCTTCAGCACACAAGCAGCTTTGCAACGGGGTCACCATCATTGCAGTCTCTCCTCGGGTTCATACCTAAAAGTCCATTTGAATCCAAATTCTCAGGTGGTGTCGCTCAGGTGCCCAGCAGCACAGTGAGTACAGCACGAACGTTTGGCCTCTGCTCCCACAGCAGAAGAGCCAGGATTGAAAGCTGGTGCTCGACCTGTTCAGCACACAATCACCTTTACATTGGTGCCTCCATCGTTGCTTTCACTGCTCACTTTCATACATGAAAAGCTTTTGAATAGAATCAGTCCAGAGCCTGCTCCCTGCTGGCAGCAACACAGCACAGAATGAACAGTGGCATCTGCTCACACGGCAGAAGGAGCAGCAGGGAAAGCTAGTGCTGTGTCTCTTCAACACACAAGCAGCTTTGCAACGGGGTCACCATCATTGCAGTCTCTCCTCGGTTTCATACCTAAAAGTCCATTTGAATCCAAATTCTCAGGTGGTCTCTCTCAGCTGCCCAGCAGCACAGTTAGTACAGCACGAACGTTTGGCCTCTGCTCCCACAGCAGAAGAGCCAGGATTGAAAGCTGGTGCTGGACCTGTTCAGCACACAATCCCCTTTACATTGGTGCCTCCATCGTTGCTTTCACTGCTCACTTTCATACAGGAAAAGCATTTGAATAGAATCAGTCCAGAGCCTGCTCCCTGCTGGCAGCAACACAGCACAGAATGAACAGTGGCATCTGCTCACACGGCAGAAGGAGCAGCAGGGAAAGCTAGTGCTGTGTCTCTTCAACACACAAGCAGCTTTGCAACGGGGTCACCATCATTGCAGTCTCTCCTCGGTTTCATACCTAAAAGTCCATTTGAAACCAAATTCTCAGGTGGTGTCTCTCAGCTGCCCAGCAGCACAGTTAGTACAGCACGAACGTTTGGCCTCTGCTCCCACAGCAGAAGAGCCAGGATTGAAAGCTGGTGCTGGACCTGTTCAGCACACAATCCCCTTTACATTGGTGCCTCCATCGTTGCTTTCACTGCTAACACTCATACAGGAAAAGCATTTGAATAGAATCCGTCCAGAGCCTGCTCCCTGCTGGCAGCAACACAGCACAGAATGAACAGTGGCATCTGCTCACACGGCAGAAGGACCAGCAGGGAAAGCTCGGGCTGTGTCTCTTCAGCACACAAGCAGCTTTGCAACGGGGTTACCATCATTGCAGTCTCTCCTCGGTTTCCTACCTAAAAGTCCAATTGAATCCAAATTCTCAGGTGGTGTCTCTCAGCTGCCCAGCAGCACAGTTAGTACAGCACGAACGTTTGGCCTCTGCTCCCACAGCAGAAGAGCCAGGATTGAAAGCTGGTGCTGGACCTGTTCAGCACACAATCCCCTTTACATTGGTGCCTCCATCGTTGCTTTCACTGCTCACTTTCATACAGGAAAAGCATTTGAATGGAATCAGTCCTGAGGCTGCTCTCTGCTGCGCAGCAACACTGTCAGCACAGAATGAACAGTGGCATCTGCTCACACGGCAGAAGGACCAGCAGGGAAAGCTAGTGCTCTGCTTCTTCAGCACACAAGCAGCTTTGCAACGGGGTCACCATCATTGCAGTCTCTCCTCGGTTTCCTACCTAAAAGTCCATTTGAATCCAAATTCTCAGGTGGTGTCTCTCAGCTGCCCAGCAGCACAGTTAGTACAGCACGAACGTTTGGCCTCTGCTCCCACAGCAGAAGAGCCAGGATTGAAAGCTGGTGCTCGACCTGTTCAGCACACAATCCCCTTTACATTGGTGCCTCCATCGTTGCTTTCACTGCTCACTTTCATACAGGAAAAGCATTTGAATGGAATCAGTCCAGAGCCTGCTCTCTGCTGCGCAGCAACACAGTCAGCACAGAATGAACAGTGGTATCTGCTCACACGGCAGAAGGAGCAGCAGGGAAAGCTAGTGCTGTGTCTCTTCAGCACACAAGCAGCTTTGCAACGGGGTCACCATCATTGCAATCTCTCCTCGGTTTCCTACCTAAAAGTCCATTTGAATCCAAATTCTCAGGTGGTGTCAGCTGCCCAGCAGCACAGTTAGTACAGCACGAAGGTTTGGCCTCTGCTCCCACAGCAGAAGAGCCAGGATTGAAAGCTGGTGCTGGACCTGTTCAGCACACAATCCCCTTTACATTGGTGCCTCCATCGTTGCTTTCACTGCTAACACTCATACAGGAAAAGCATTTGAATAGAATCCGTCCAGAGCCTGCTCCCTGCTGGAGGCAACACAGCACAGAATGAACAGTGGCATCTGCTCACACGGCAGAAGGACCAGCAGGGAAAGCTCGGGCTGTGTCTCTTCAGCACACAAGCAGCTTTGCAACGGGGTCACCATCATTGCAATCTCTCCTCGGTTTCCTACCTAAAAGTCCATTTGAATCCAAATTCTCAGGTGGTGTCAGCTGCCCAGCAGCACAGTTAGTACAGCACGAAGGTTTGGCCTCTGCTCCCACAGCAGAAGAGCCAGGATTGAAAGCTGGTGCTGGACCTGTTCAGCACACAATCACCTTTACATTGGTGCCTCCATCGTTGCTTTCACTGCTCACTTTCATACAGGAAAAGCATTTGAATGGAATCAGTCCAGAGGCTGCTCTCTGCTGCGCAGCAACACAGTCAGCACAGAATGAACAGTGGTATCTGCTCACACGGCAGAAGGAGCAGCAGGGAAAGCTAGTGCTGTGTCTCTTCAGCACACAAGCAGCTTTGCAACGGGGTCACCATCATTGCAGTCTCTCCTCGGTTTCCTACCTAAAAGTCCATTTGAATCCAAATTCTCAGGTGGTCTCTCTCAGCTGCCCAGCAGCACAGTGAGTGCAGCACGAACGTTTGGCCTCTGCTCCCATAGCAGAAGAGCCAGGATTGAAAGCTGGTGCTGGACCTGTTCAGCACACAATCCCCTTTACATTGGTGCATCCATCGTTGCTTTCACTGCTAACACTCGTACAGGAAAAGCATTTGAATAGAATCAGTCCTGAGGCTGCTCTCTGCTGCGCAGCAACACAGTCAGCACAGAATGAACAGTGGCATCTGCTCACACGGCAGAAGGAGCAGCAGGGAAAGCTAGTGCTCTGCTTCTTCAGCACACAAGCAGCTTTGAAACGGGGTCACCATCATTGCAGTCTCTCCTCGGTTTCATACCTAAAAGTCCATTTGAATCCAAATTCTCAGGTGGTCTCTCTCAGCTGCCCAGCAGCACAGTTAGTACAGCACGAACGTTTGGCCTCTGCTCCCACAGCAGAAGAGCCAGGATTGAAAGCTGGTGATGGACCTGTTCAGCACACAATCACCTTTACATTGGTGCCTCCATCGTTGCTTTCACTGCTCACTTTCATACAGGAAAAGCATTTGAATGGAATCAGTCCAGAGCCTGCTCTCTGCTGCGCAGGAACACAGTCAGCACAGAATGAACAGTGGCATCTGCTCACACGGCAGAAGGAGCAGCAGGGAAAGCTAGTGCTCTGCTTCTTCAGCACACAAGCAGCTTTGCAACGGGGTCACCATCATTGCAGTCTCTCCTCGGTTTCCTACCTAAAAGTCCATTTGAATCCAAATTCTCAAGCGGTCTCAGCTGCCCAGCAGCACAGTGAGTACTGCACGAACGTTTGGCATCTTCTCCCATAGCAGAAGAGCAAGGATTGAAAGCTGGTGCTGGACCTCTTCAGCACACAATCCCCTTTACATTGGTGCATCCATCGTTGCTTTCACTGCTAACACTCGTACAGGAAAAGCATTTTAATAGAATCAGTCCTGAGGCTGCTCTCTGCTGCGCAGCAACACAGTCAGCACAGAATGAACAGTGGCATCTGCTCACACGGCAGAAGGAGCAGCAGGGAAAGCTAGTGCTCTGCTTCTTCAGCACACAAGCAGCTTTGCAACGGGGTCACCATCATTGCAGTCTCTCCCCTGTTTCCTACCTAAAAGTCCATTTGAATCCAAATTCTCAGGTGGTGTCGCTCAGCTGCCCAGCAGCACAGTTAGTACAGCACGAACGTTTGGCCTCTGCTCCCACAGCAGAAGAGCCAGGATTGAAAGCTGGTGCTGGACCTGTTCAGCACACAATCCCCTTTACATTGGTGCCTCCATCGTTGCTTTCACTGCTAACACTCATACAGGAAAAGCATTTGAATAGAATCCGTCCAGAGCCTGCTCCCTGCTGGCAGCAACACAGCACAGAATGTACAGTGGCATCTGCTCACACGGCAGAAGAGCAGCAGGGAAAGCTAGTCCTCTGCTTCTTCAGCACACAAGCAGCTTTGCAACGGGGTCACCATCATTGCAGTCTCTCCTAGGGTTCATACCTAAAAGTCCATTTGAATCCAAATTCTCAGGTGGTGTCTCTCAGCTGCCCAGCAGCACAGTTAGTACAGCACGAACGTTTGGCCTCTGCTCCCACAGCAGAAGAGCCAGGATTGAAAGCTGGTGCTGGACCTGTTCAGCACACAATCCCTTTTACATTGGTGCCTCCATCGTTGCTTTCACTGCTCACTTTCATACAGGAAAAGCATTTGAATGGAATCAGTCCAGAGCCTGCTCTCTGCTGCGCAGGAACACAGTCAGCACAGAATGAACAGTGGCATCTGCTCACACGGCAGAAGGAGCAGCAGGGAAAGCTAGTACTCTGCTTCTTCAGCACACAAGCAGCTTTGCAACGGGGTCACCATCATTGCAGTCTCTCCTCGGTTTCATACCTAAAAGTCCATTTGAATACAAATTCTCAAGCGGTCTCAGCTGCCCAGCAGCACAGTGAGTACTGCACGAACGTTTGGCATCTGCTCCCACAGCAGAAGAGCAAGGATTGAAAGCTAGTGCTGGACCTGTTCAGCACACAATCCCCTTTACATTGGTGCATCCATCGTTGCTTTCACTGCTAACACTCGTACAGGAAAAGCATTTGAATAGAATCAGTCCTGAGGCTGCTCTCTGCTGCGCAGCAACACAGTCAGCACAGAATGAACAGTGGCATCTGCTCACACGGCAGAAGGAGCAGCAGGGAAAGCTAGTGCTCTGCTTCTTCAGCACACAAGCAGCTTTGAAACGGGGTCACCATCATTGCAGTCTCTCCTAGGGTTCATACCTAAAAGTCCATTTGAATCCAAATTCTCAGGTGGTGTCTCTCAGCTGCCCAGCAGCACAGTTAGTACAGCACGAACGTTTGGCCTCTGCTCCCACAGCAGAAGAGCCAGGATTGAAAGCTGGTGCTGGACCTGTTCAGCACACAATCCCTTTTACATTGGTGCCTCCATCGTTGCTTTCACTGCTCACTTTCATACAGGAAAAGCATTTGAATGGAATCAGTCCAGAGCCTGCTCTCTGCTGCGCAGGAACACAGTCAGCACAGAATGAACTGTGTTATCTGCTCACACGGCAGAAGGAGCAGCAGGGAAAGCTAGTGCTCTGCTTCATCAGCACACAAGCAGCTATGCAACGGGGTCACCATCATTGCAGTCTCTCCTCGGTTTCATACCTAAAATCCATTTGAATCCAAATTCTCAAGCGGTCTCAGCTGCCCAGCAGCACAGTGAGTACTGCACGAACGTTTGGCATCTGCTCCCACAGCAGAAGAGCAAGGATTGAAAGCTGGTGCTGGACCTGTTCAGCACACAATCCCCTTTACATTGGTGCATCCATCGTTGCTTTCACTGCTAACACTCGTACAGGAAAAGCATTTGAATAGAATCAGTCCAGAGGCTGCTCCCTGCTGGCAGCAACACAGCACAGAATGAACAGGGGCAACTGCTCACACGGCAGAAGGACCAGCAGGGAAAGCTAGTGCTGTGTCTCTTCAGCACACAAGCAGCTTTGCAACGGGGTCACCATCATTGCAGTCTCTCCTCGGGTTCATACCTAAAAGTCCATTTGAATCCAAATTCTCAGGTGGTGTCTCTCAGCTGCCCAGCAGCACAGTTAGTACAGCACTAACGTTTGGCCTCTGCTCCCACAGCAGAAGAGCCAGGATTGAAAGCTGGTGCTGGACCTGTTCAGCACACAATCACCTTTACATTGGTGCCTCCATCGTTGCTTTCACTGCTCACATTCATACAGGAAAAGCATTTGAATGGAATCAGTCCAGAGGCTGCTCTCTGCTGCGCAGCAACACAGTCAGCACAGAATGAACAGTGGCATCTGCTCACACGGCAGAAGGAGCAGCAGGGAAAGCTAGTGCTCTGCTTCTTCAGCACACAAGCAGCTTTGCAACGGGGTCACCATCATTGCAGTCTCTCCTCGGGTTCATACCTAAAAGTCCATTTGAATCCAAATTCTCAGGTGGTGTCTCTCAGCTACCCAGCAGCACAGTTAGTACAGCACGAACGTTTGGCCTCTGCTCCCACAGCAGAAGAGCCAGGATTGAAAGCTGGTGCTGGACCTGTTCAGCACACAATCCCTTTTACATTGGTGCCTCCATCGTTGCTTTCACTGCTCATTTTCATACAGGAAAAGCATTTGAATGGAATCAGTCCAGAGGCTGCTCTCTGCTGCGCAGCAACACTGTCAGCACAGAATGAAGAGTGGCATCTGCTCACACGGCAGAAGGAGCAACAGGGAAAGCTAGTGCTCTGCTTCTTCAGCACACAAGCAGCTTTGCAACGGGGTCACCATCATTGCAGTCTCTCCTCGGCTTCATACCTAAAAGTCCTTTTGAATCCGAATTCTCAGGTGGTGTCGCTCAGCTGCCCAGCAGCACAGTTAGTACAGCACGAACGTTTGGCCTCTGCTCCCACAGCAGAAGAGCCAGGATTGAAAGCTGGTGCTGGACCTGTTCAGCACACAATCCCTTTTACATTGGTGCATTCATCGTTGCTTTCACTGCTCACTTTCGTACAGGAAAAGCATTTGAATGGAATCAGTCCAGAGGCTGCTCTCTGCTGCGCAGGAACACAGTCAGCACAGAATGAACAGTGGCATCTGCTCACACGGCAGAAGGAGCAGCAGGGAAAGCTAGTGCTCTGCTTCTTCAGCACACAAGCAGCTTTGCAACGGGGTCACCATCATTGCAGTCTCTCCTCGGTTTCCTACCTAAAAGTCCATTTGAAGCCAAATTCTCAGGTGGTGTCTCTCAGCTGCCCAGCAGCACAGTTAGTACAGCACGAACGTTTGGCCTCTGCTCCCACAGCAGAAGAGCCAGGATTGAAAGCTGGTGCTGGACCTGTTCAGCACACAATCCCTTTTACATTGGTGCCTCCATCGTTGCTTTCACTGCTCACTTTCATACAGGAAAAGCATTTGAATGGAATCAGTCCAGAGCCTGCTCTCTGCTGCGCAGGAACACAGTCAGCACAGAATGAACAGTGTTATCTGCTCACACGGCAGAAGGAGCAGCAGGGAAAGCTAGTGCTCTGCTTCTTCAGCACACAAGCAGGTTTGCAACGGGGTCACCATCATTGCAGTCTCTCCTCGGTTTCATACCTAAAAGTCCATTTGAATCCAAATTCTCAAGCGGTCTCAGCTGCCCAGCAGCACAGTGAGTACTGCACGAACTTTTGGCATCTGCTCCCACAGCAGAAGAGCAAGGATTGAAAGCTGGTGCTGGACCTGTTCAGCACACAATCCCCTTTACATTGGTGCATCCATCGTTGCTTTCACTGCTAACACTCGTACAGGAAAAGCATTTGAATAGAATCAGTCCTGAGGCTGCTCTCTGCTGCGCAGCAACACAGTCAGCACAGAATGAACAGTGGCATCTGCTCACACGGCAGAAGGAGCAGCAGGGAAAGCTAGTGCTCTGCTTCTTCAGCACACAAGCAGCTTTGCAACGGGGTCACCATCATTGCAGTCTCTCCTCGGTTTCCTACCTAAAAGTCCATTTGAATCCAAATTCTCAGGTGGTGTCTCTCAGCTGCCCAGCAGCACAGTTAGTACAGCACGAACGTTTGGCCTCTGCTCCCACAGCAGAAGAGCCAGGATTGAAAGCTGGTGATGGACCTGTTCAGCACACAATCCCTTTTACATTGGTGCATTCATCGTTGCTTTCACTGCTCACTTTCATACAGGAAAAGCATTTGAATACAATCAGTCCAGAGGCTGCTCTCTGCTGCGCAGGAACACAGTCAGCACAGAATGAACAGTGGCATCTGCTCACACGGCAGAAGGAGCAGCAGGGAAAGCTAGTGCTCTGCTTCTTCAGCACACAAGCAGCTTTGCAACGGGGTCACCATCATTGCAGTCTCTCCTCGGGTTCATACCTAAAAGTCCATTTGAATCCAAATTCTCAGGTGGTGTCTCTCAGCTGCCCAGCAGCACAGTGAGTACAGCACGAACGTTTGGCCTCTGCTCCCACAGCAGAAGAGCAAGGATTGAAAGCTGGTGCTGGACCTGTTCAGCACACAATCCCCTTTACATTGGTGCATCCATCGTTGCTTTCACTGCTAACACTCGTACAGGAAAAGCATTTGAATAGAATCAGTCCAGAGCCTGCTCCCTGCTGGCAGCAACACAGCACAGAATGAACAGGGGCATCTGCTCACACGGCAGAAGGACCAGCAGGGAAAGCTAGTGCTGTGTCTCTTCAGCACACAAGCAGCTTTGCAACGGGGTCACCATCACTGCAGTCTCTCCTCGGTTTCATACCTAAAAGTCCATTTGAATCCAAATTCTCAGGTGGTGTCCCTCAGCTGCCCAGCAGCACAGTTAGTACAGCACGAACGTTTGGCCTCTGCTCCCACAGCAGAAGAGCCAGGATTGAAAGCTGGTGCTGGACCTGTTCAGCAAACAATCACCTTTACATTGGTGCCTCCATCGTTGCTTTCACTGCTCACATTCATACAGGAAAAGCATTTGAATGGAATCAGTCCAGAGGCTGCTCTCTGCTGCGCAGCAACACTGTCAGCACAGAATGAAGAGTGGCATCTGCTCACACGGCAGAAGGAGCAGCAGGGAAAGCTAGTGCTCTGCTTCTTCAGCACACAAGCAGCTTTGCAACGGGGTCACCATCATTGCAGTCTCTCCTCGGCTTCATACCTAAAAGTCCTTTTGAATCCAAATTCTCAGGTGGTGTCGCTCCGCTGCCCAGCAGCACAGTTAGTACAGCACGAACGTTTGGCCTCTGCTCCCACAGCAGAAGAGCCAGGATTGAAAGCTGGTGCTGGACCTGTTCAGCACACAATCCCCTTTACATTGGTGCATCCATCGTTGCTTTCACTGCTCACTTTCATACAGGAAAAGCATTTGAATGGAATCAGTCCAGAGCCTGCTCTCTGCTGCGCAGGAACACAGTCAGCACAGAATGAACAGTGTTATCTGCTCACACGGCAGAAGGAGCAGCAGGGAAAGCTAGTGCTCTGCTTCTTCAGCACACAAGCAGCTTTGCAACGGGGTCACCATCATTGCAGTCTCTCCTCGGTTTCATACCTAAAAGTCCATTTCAATCCAAATTCTCAAGCGGTCTCAGCTGCCCAGCAGCACAGTGAGTACTGCACGAACGTTTGGCATCTGCTCCCACAGCAGAAGAGCCAGGATTGAAAGCTGGTGCTGGACCTGTTCAGCACACAATCCCCTTTACATTGGTGCATCCATCGTTGCTTTCACTGCTAACACTCGTACAGGAAAAGCATTTGAATAGAATCAGTCCAGAGCCTGCTCCCTGCTGGCAGCAACACAGCACAGAATGAAGAGTGGCATCTGCTCACACGGCAGAAGGAGCAGCAGGGAAAGCTAGTGCTCTGCTTCTTCAGCACACAAGCAGCTTTGCAACGGGGTCACCATCATTGCAGTCTCTCCTCGGCTTCATACCTAAAAGTCCATTTGAATCCGAATTCTCAGTTGGTGTCGCTCAGCTGCCCAGCAGCACAGTTAGTACTGCACGAACGTTTGGCCTCTGCTCCCACAGCAGAAGAGCCAGGATTGAAAGCTGGTGCTGGACCTGTTCAGCACACAATCCCTTTTACATTGGTGCATTCATCGTTGCTTTCACTGCTCACTTTCATACAGGAAAAGCATTTGAATGGAATCAGTCCAGAGGCTGCTCTCTGCTGCGCAGCAACACAGTCAGCACAGAATGAACAGTGGCATCTGCTCACACGGCAGAAGGAGCAGCAGGGAAAGCTAGTGCTCTGCTTCTTCAGCACACAAGCAGCTTTGCAACGGGGTCACCATCATTGCAGTCTCTCCTCGGGTTCATACCTAAAAGTCCATTTGAATGCAAATTCTCAGGTGGTGTCTCTCAGCTGCCCAGCAGCACAGTTAGTACAGCACGAACGTTTGGCCTCTGCTCCCACAGCAGAAGAGCCAGGATTGAAAGCTGGTGCTGGACCTGTTCAGCACACAATCACCTTTACATTGGTGCCTCCATCGTTGCTTTCACTGCTCACATTCACACAGGAAAAGCATTTGAATGGAATCAGTCCAGAGGCTGCTCTCTGCTGCGCAGCAACACAGTCAGCACAGAATGAGCATTGGCATCTGCTCACACGGCAGAAGGAGCAGCAGGGAAAGCTAGTGCTCTGCTTCTTCAGCACACAAGCAGGTTTGCAACGGGGTCACCATCATTGCAGTCTCTCCTCGGTTTCCTACCTAAAAGTCCATTTGAATCCAAATTCTCAGGTGGTGTCTCTCAGCTGCCCAGCAGCACAGTTAGTACAGCACGAACGTTTGGCCTCTGCTCCCACAGCAGAAGAGCCAGGATTGAAAGCTGGTGATGGACCTGTTCAGCACACAATCCCTTTTACATTGGTGCATTCATCGTTGCTTTCACTGCTCACTTTCATACAGGAAAAGGATTTGAATGGAATCAGTCCAGAGGCTGCTCTCTGCTGCGCAGCAACACTGTCAGCACAGAATGAAGAGTGGCATCTGCTCACACGGCAGAAGGAGCAGCAGGGAAAGCTAGTGCTCTGCTTCTTCAGCACACAAGCAGCTTTGCAACGGGGTCACCATCATTGCAGTCTCTCCTCGGTTTCCTACCTAAAAGTCCATTTGAATCCAAATTCTCAGGTGGTGTCTCTCAGCTGCCCAGCAGCACAGTTAGTACAGCACGAACGTTTGGCCTCTGCTCCCACAGCAGAAGAGCCAGGATTGAAAGCTGGTGATGGACCTGTTCAGCACACAATCCCTTTTACATTGGTGCATTCATCGTTGCTTTCACTGCTCACTTTCATACAGGAAAAGCATTTGAATAGAATCAGTCCAGAGGCTGCTCTCTGCTGCGCAGGAACACAGTCAGCACAGAATGAACAGTGGCATCTGCTCACACGGCAGAAGGAGCAGCAGGGAAAGCTAGTGCTCTGCTTCTTCAGCACACAAGCAGCTTTGCAACGGGGTCACCATCATTGCAGTCTCTCCTCGGTTTCATACCTAAAAGTCCATTTGAATCCAAATTCTCAAGCGGTCTCAGCTGCCCAGCAGCACAGTGAGTACTGCACGAACGTTTGGCCTCTGCTCCCACAGCAGAAGAGCCAGGATTGAAAGCTGGTGCTGGACCTGTTCAGCACACAATCCCCTTTACATTGGTGCCTCCATCGTTGCTTTCACTGCTCACTTTCATACAGGAAAAGCATTTGAATAGAATCAGTCCAGAGCCTGCTCTCTGCTGCGCAGCAACACAGTCAGCACAGAATGAACAGTGGCATCTGCTCACACGGCAGAAGGAGCAGCAGGGAAAGCTAGTGCTCTGCTTCTTCAGCACACAAGCAGCTTTGCAACGGGGTCACCATCATTGCAGTCTCTCCTCGGTTTCCTACCTAAAAGTCCATTTGAATCCAAATTCTCAGGTGGTCTCTCTCAGCTGCCCAGCAGCACAGTGAGAACAGCACGAACATTTGGCATCTGCTCCCACAGCAGAAGAGCCAGGATTGAAAGCTGGTGCTGGACCTGTTCAGCACACAATCCCCTTTATACTGGTGCCTCCATCGTTGCTTTCACTGCTCACTTTCATACAGGAAAAGCATTTGAATAGAATCAGTCCAGAGCCTGCTCTCTGCTGCACAGCAACACACTCAGCACAGAATGAACAGTGGATTCTGCTCAAACAGCAGAAGGACCAGCAGGGAAAGCTAGTGCTGGGCTTCTTCAGCACACAAGCAGCTTTGCAACGGGGTTACCATCATTGCAGTCTCTCCTCGGTTTCATACCTAAAAGTCCATTTGAATCCAAATTCTCAGGTGGTGTCTCTCAGCTGCCCAGCAGCACAGTTAGTACAGCACGAACGTTTGGCCTCTGCTCCCACAGCAGAAGAGCCAGGATTGAAAGCTGGTGCTGGACCTGTTCAGCACACAATCACTTTTACATTGGTGCATTCATCGTTGCTTTCACTGCTCACTTTCATACAAGAAAAGCATTTGAATGGAATCAGTCCAGAGGCTGCTCTCTGCTGCGCAGCAACACAGCACAGAATGAACAGTGGCATCTGCTCACACGGCAGAAGGAGCAGCAGGGAAAGCTAGTGCTGTGTCTCTTCAGCACACAAGCAGCTTTGCAACGGGGTCACCATCATTGCAGTCTCTCCTCGGTTTCCTACCTAAAAGTCCATTTGAATCCAAATTCTCAGGTGGTGTCGCTCAGCTGCCCAGCAGCACAGTGAGTACAGCACGAATGTTTGGCCTCTGCTCCCACAGCAGAAGAGCCAGGATTGAAAGCTGGTGCTGGACCTGTTCAGCACACAATCCCCTTTACATTGGTGCCTACATCGTTGCTTTCACTGCTAACACTCATACAGGAAAAGAATTTGAATAGAATCAGTCCAGAGCCTGCTCCCTGCTGGCAGCAAAACAGCACAGAATGAACAGTGGCATCTGCTCACACGGCAGAAGGACCAGCAGGGAAAGCTAGTGCTCTGCTTCTTCAGCACACAAGCAGCTTTGCAACGGGGTCACCATCATTGCAGTCTCTCCTCGGTTTCATACCTAAAAGTCCATTTGAATCCAAATTCTCAGGTGGTCTCAGCTGCCCAGCAGCACAGTGACTACAGCACGAACGTTTGGCATCTGCTCCCACAGCAGAAGAGCAAGAATTGAAAGCTGGTTCTGGACCTGTTCAGCACACAATCACCTTTACATTGGTGCCTCCATCGTTGCTTTCACTGCTCACTTTCATACAGGAAAAGCATTTGAATAGAATCAGTCCAGAGCCTGCTCCCTGCTGGCAGCAACACAGCACAGAATGAACAGTGGCATCTGCTCACACGGCAGAAGGACCAGCAGGGAAAGCTAGTGCTGTGTCTCTTCAACACACAAGCAGCTTTGCAACGGGGTCACCATCATTGCAGTCTCTCCTCGGTTTCATGCCTAAAAGTCCATTTGAATCCAAATTCTCAGGTGGTCTCTCTCAGCTGCCCAGCAGCACAGTTAGTACAGCACGAACGTTTGGCCTCTGCTCCCACAGCAGAAGAGCCAGGATTGAAAGCTGGCGCTGGACCTGTTCAGCACACAATCACTTTTACATTGGTGCATTCATCGTTGCTTTCACTGTTCACTTTCATACCGGAAAAGCATTTGAATGGAATCAGTCCAGAGCCTGCTCTCTGCTGCGCAGCAACACAGTCAGCGCAGAATGAACAGTGGCATCTGCTCACACGGCAGAAGGAGCAGCAGGGAAAGCTTGTGCTGTGTCTCTTCAGCACACAAGCAGCTTTGCAACGGGGTCACCATCATTGCAGTCTCTCCTCGGTTTCATACCTAAAAGTCCATTTGAATCCAAATTCTCAGGTGGTCTCAGCTGCCCAGTAGCACAGTGAGTACAGCATGAACGTTTGGCCTCTGCTCCCACAGCAGAAGAGCAAGGATTGAAAGCTGGTGCTGGACCTGTTCAGCACACAATCACCTTTACATTGGTGCCTCCATCGTTGCTTTCACTGCTCACTTTCATACAGGAAAAGCATTTGAATAGAATCAGTCCAGAGCCTGCTCTCTGCTGCGCAGCAACACAGTCAGCACAGAATGAACAGTGGATTCTGCTCGCACAGCACAAGGACCAGCAGGGAAAGCTAGTGCTGGGCTTCTTCAGCACACAAGCAGCTTTGCAACGGGGTCACCATCATTGCAGTCTCTCCTCGGTTTCATACCTAAAAGTCCATTTGAATCCAAATTCTCAGGTGGTCTCAGCTGCCCAGCAGCACAGTGACTACAGCACGAACGTTTGGCATCTGCTCCCACAGCAGAAGAGCAAGAATTGAAAGCTGGTTCTGGACCTGTTCAGCACACAATCACCTTTACATTGGTGCCTCCATCGTTGCTTTCAATGCTCACTTACATACAGGAAAAGCATTTGAATAGAATCAGTCCAGAGCCTGCTCTCTGCTGGCAGCAACACAGCACAGAATGAACAGTGGCATCTGCTCACACGGCAGAAGGACCAGCAGGGAAAGCTAGTGCTGTGTCTCTTCAACACACAAGCAGCTTTGCAACGGGGTCACCATCATTGCAGTCTCTCCTCGGTTTCATGCCTAAAAGTCCATTTGAATCCAAATTCTCAGGTGGTGTCTCTCAGCTGCCCAGCAGCACAGTTAGTACAGCACGAACGTTTGGCCTCTGCTCCCACAGCAGAAGAGCCAGGATTGAAAGCTGGCGCTGGACCTGTTCAGCACACAATCACTTTTACATTGGTGCATTCATCGTTGCTTTCACTGTTCACTTTCATACCGGAAAAGCATTTGAATGGAATCAGTCCAGAGCCTGCTCTCTGCTGCGCAGCAACACAGTCAGCACAGAATGAACAGTGGCATCTGCTCCCACGGCAGAAGGAGCAGCAGGGAAAGCTAGAGCTGTGTCTCTTTAGCACACAAGCAGCTTTGCAACGGGGTCACCATCATTGCAGTCTCTCCTCGGTTTCCTACCTAAAAGTCCATTTGAATCCAAATTCTCAGGTGGTGTCAGCTGCCCAGCAGCACAGTTAGTACAGCACGAAGGTTTGGCCTCTGCTCCCACAGCAGAAGAGCCAGGATTGAAAGCTGGTGCTGGACCTGTTCAGCACACAATCCCCTTTACATTGGTGCATCCATCGTTGCTTTCACTGCTCACTTTCATACAGGAAAAGCATTTGAATGGAATCAGTCCAGAGCCTGCTCTCTGCTGCGCAGCAACACTGTCAGCACAGAATGAACTGTGGCATCTGCTCACACGGCAGAAGGACCAGCAGGGAAAGCTAGTGCTCTGCTTCTTCAGCACACAAGCAGCTTTGCAACGGGGTCACCATCATTGCAGTCTCTCCTCGGTTTCATACCTAAAAGTCCATTTGAATCCGAATTCTCAGGTGGTGTCGCTCAGGTGCCCAGCAGCACGGTGAGTACAGCATGAACATTTGGCCTCTGCTCCCACAGCAGAAGAGCCAGGATTGAAAGCTGGTGCTGGACCTGTTCAGCACACAATCCGCTTTACATTGGTGCCTCCATCGTTGCTTTCACTGCTCACTTTCATACAGGAAAAGCATTTGAATAGAATCAGTCCAGAGCCTGCTCCCTGCTGGCAGCAACACAGCACAGAATGAACAGCGGCATCTGCTCACACGGCAGAAGGACCAGCAGGGAAAGCTAGTGCTGTGTCTCTTCAACACAAAGCAGCTTTTCAACGGGGTCACCATCATTGCAGTCTCTCCTCGGTTTCATACCTAAAAGTCCATTTGAATCCAAATTCTCAGGTGGTGTCTCTCAGCTGCCCAGCAGCACAGTTAGTACAGCACGAACGTTTGGCCTCTGCTCCCACAGCAGAAGAGCCAGGATTGAAAGCTGGTGCTGGACCTGTTCAGCACACAATCCCCTTTACATTGGTGCCTCCATCGTTGCTTTCACTGCTAACACTCATACAGGAAAAGCATTTGAATGGAATCAGTCCAGAGCCTGCTCCCTGCTGGCAGCAACACAGCACAGAATGAACAGTGGCATCTGCTCACACGGCAGAAGGAGCAGCAGGGAAAGCTTGTGCTGTGTCTCTTTAGCACACAAGCAGCTTTGCAACGGGGTCACCATCATTGCAGTCTCTCCTCGGTTTCCTACCTAAAAGTCCATTTGAATCCAAATTCTCAGGTGGTGTCTCTCAGCTGCCCAGCAGCACAGTTAGTACAGCACGAACGTTTGGCCTCTGCTCACACAGCAGAAGAGCCAGGATTGAAAGCTGGTGCTGGACCTGTTCAGCACACAATCACCTTTACATTGGTGCCTCCATCGTTGCTTTCACTGCTAACACTCATACAGGAAAAGCATTTGAATAGAATCAGTCCAGAGCCTGCTCCCTGCTGGCAGCAACACAGCACAGAATGAACAGTGGCATCTTCTCACACGGCAGAAGGAGCAGCAGGGAAAGCCAGTGCTGTGTCTCTTCAGCACACAAGCAGCTTTGCAACGGGGTCACCATCATTGCAGTCTCTCCTCGGGTTCATACCTAAAAGTCCATTTGAATCCAAATTCTCAGGTGGTGTCGCTCAGGTGCCCAGCAGCACAGTGAGTACAGCACGAACGTTTGGCCTCTGCTCCCACAGCAGAAGAGACAGGATTGAAAGCTGGTGCTGGACCTGTTCAGCACACAATCACCTTTACATTGGTGCCTCCATCGTTGCTTTCACTGCTCACTTTCATACATGAAAAGCTTTTGAATAGAATCAGTCCAGAGCCTGCTCCCTGCTGGCAGCAACACAGCACAGAATGAACAGTGGCATCTGCTCACACGGCAGAAGGAGCAGCAGGGAAAGCTAGTGCTGTGTCTCTTCAACACACAAGCAGCTTTGCAACGGGGTCACCATCATTGCAGTCTCTCCTCGGTTTCATACCTAAAAGTCCATTTGAATCCAAATTCTCAGGTGGTCTCTCTCAGCTGCCCAGCAGCACAGTTAGTACAGCACGAACGTTTGGCCTCTGCTCCCACAGCAGAAGAGCCAGGATTGAAAGCTGGTGCTGGACCTGTTCAGCACACAATCCCCTTTACATTGGTGCCTCCATCGTTGCTTTCACTGCTCACTTTCATACAGGAAAAGCATTTGAATAGAATCAGTCCAGAGCCTGCTCCCTGCTGGCAGCAACACAGCACAGAATGAACAGTGGCATCTGCTCACACGGCAGAAGGAGCAGCAGGGAAAGCTAGTGCTGTGTCTCTTCAACACACAAGCAGCTTTGCAACGGGGTCACCATCATTGCAGTCTCTCCTCGGTTTCATACCTAAAAGTCCATTTGAAACCAAATTCTCAGGTGGTGTCTCTCAGCTGCCCAGCAGCACAGTTAGTACAGCACGAACGTTTGGCCTCTGCTCCCACAGCAGAAGAGCCAGGATTGAAAGCTGGTGCTGGACCTGTTCAGCACACAATCCCCTTTACATTGGTGCCTCCATCGTTGCTTTCACTGCTAACACTCATACAGGAAAAGCATTTGAATAGAATCCGTCCAGAGCCTGCTCCCTGCTGGCAGCAACACAGCACAGAATGAACAGTGGCATCTGCTCACACGGCAGAAGGACCAGCAGGGAAAGCTCGGGCTGTGTCTCTTCAGCACACAAGCAGCTTTGCAACGGGGTTACCATCATTGCAGTCTCTCCTCGGTTTCCTACCTAAAAGTCCAATTGAATCCAAATTCTCAGGTGGTGTCTCTCAGCTGCCCAGCAGCACAGTTAGTACAGCACGAACGTTTGGCCTCTGCTCCCACAGCAGAAGAGCCAGGATTGAAAGCTGGTGCTGGACCTGTTCAGCACACAATCCCCTTTACATTGGTGCCTCCATCGTTGCTTTCACTGCTCACTTTCATACAGGAAAAGCATTTGAATGGAATCAGTCCAGAGCCTGCTCTCTGCTGCGCAGCAACACTGTCAGCACAGAATGAACAGTGGCATCTGCTCACACGGCAGAAGGACCAGCAGGGAAAGCTAGTGCTCTGCTTCTTCAGCACACAAGCAGCTTTGCAACGGGGTCACCATCATTGCAGTCTCTCCTCGGTTTCCTACCTAAAAGTCCATTTGAATCCAAATTCTCAGGTGGTGTCTCTCAGCTGCCCAGCAGCACAGTTAGTACAGCACGAACGTTTGGCCTCTGCTCCCACAGCAGAAGAGCCAGGATTGAAAGCTGGTGCTCGACCTGTTCAGCACACAATCCCCTTTACATTGGTGCCTCCATCGTTGCTTTCACTGCTCACTTTCATACAGGAAAAGCATTTGAATGGAATCAGTCCAGAGCCTGCTCTCTGCTGCGCAGCAACACAGTCAGCACAGAATGAATAGTGGTATCTGCTCACACGGCAGAAGGAGCAGCAGGGAAAGCTAGTGCTGTGTCTCTTCAGCACACAAGCAGCTTTGCAACGGGGTCACCATCATTGCAATCTCTCCTCGGTTTCCTACCTAAAAGTCCATTTGAATCCAAATTCTCAGGTGGTGTCAGCTGCCCAGCAGCACAGTTAGTACAGCACGAAGGTTTGGCCTCTGCTCCCACAGCAGAAGAGCCAGGATTGAAAGCTGGTGCTGGACCTGTTCAGCACACAATCCCCTTTACATTGGTGCCTCCATCGTTGCTTTCACTGCTAACACTCATACAGGAAAAGCATTTGAATAGAATCCGTCCAGAGCCTGCTCCCTGCTGGCAGCAACACAGCACAGAATGAACAGTGGCATCTGCTCACACGGCAGAAGGACCAGCAGGGAAAGCTCGGGCTGTGTCTCTTCAGCACACAAGCAGCTTTGCAACGGGGTTACCATCATTGCAGTCTCTCCTCGGTTTCCTACCTAAAAGTCCATTTGAATCCAAATTCTCAGGTGGTGTCTCTCAGCTGCCCAGCAGCACAGTGAGTACAGCACGAACGTTTGGCCTCTGCTCCCATAGCAGAAGAGGCAGGATTGAAAGCTGGTGCTGGACCTGTTCAGCACACAATCCCCTTTACATTGGTGCATCCATCGTTGCTTTCACTGCTCACATTCATACAGGAAAAGCATTTGAATGGAATCAGTCCAGAGGCTGCTCTCTGCTGCGCAGCAACACAGTCAGCACAGAATGAATAGTGGCATCTGCTCACACGGCAGAAGGACCAGCAGGGAAAACTAGTGCTCTGCTTCTTCAGCACACAAGCAGCTTTGCAACGGGGTCACCATCATTGCAGTCTCTCCTCGGTTTCATACCTAAAAGTCCAATTGAATCCAAATTCTCAGGTGGTGTCTCTCAGCTGCCCAGCAGCACAGTTAGTACAGCACGAACGTTTGGCCTCTGCTCCCACAGCAGAAGAGCCAGGATTGAAAGCTGGTGCTGGACCTGTTCAGCACACAATCCCCTTTACATTGGTGCCTCCATCGTTGCTTTCACTGCTCACTTTCATACAGGAAAAGCATTTGAATGGAATCAGTCCAGAGCCTGCTCTCTGCTGCGCAGCAACACTGTCAGCACAGAATGAACAGTGGCATCTGCTCACACGGCAGAAGGAGCAGCAGGGAAAGCTAGTGCTCTTCTTCTTCAGCACACAAGCAGCTTTGCAACGGGGTCACCATCATTGCAGTCTCTCCTCGGTTTCCTACCTAAAAGTCCATTTGAATCCAAATTCTCAGGTGGTGTCTCTCAGCTGCCCAGCAGCACAGTTAGTACAGCACGAACGTTTGGCCTCTGCTCCCACAGCAGAAGAGCCAGGATTGAAAGCTGGTGCTCGACCTGTTCAGCACACAATCCCCTTTACATTGGTGCATCCATCGTTGCTTTCACTGCTCACTTTCATACAGGAAAAGCATTTGAATGGAATCAGTCCAGAGCCTGCTCTCTGCTGCGCAGCAACACTGTCAGCACAGAATGAACAGTGGCATCTGCTCACACGGCAGAAGGACCAGCAGGGAAAGCTAGTGCTCTGCTTCTTCAGCACACAAGCAGCTTTGCAACGGGGTCACCATCATTGCAATCTCTCCTCGGTTTCCTACCTAAAAGTCCATTTGAATCCAAATTCTCAGGTGGTGTCAGCTGCCCAGCAGCACAGTTAGTACAGCACGAAGGTTTGGCCTCTGCTCCCACAGCAGAAGAGCCAGGATTGAAAGCTGGTGCTGGACCTGTTCAGCACACAATCACCTTTACATTGGTGCCTCCATCGTTGCTTTCACTGCTCACTTTCATACAGGAAAAGCATTTGAATGGAATCAGTCCAGAGGCTGCTCTCTGCTGCGCAGCAACACAGTCAGCACAGAATGAACAGTGGTATCTGCTCACACGGCAGAAGGAGCAGCAGGGAAAGCTAGTGCTGTGTCTCTTCAGCACACAAGCAGCTTTGCAACGGGGTCACCATCATTGCAGTCTCTCCTCGGTTTCCTACCTAAAAGTCCATTTGAATCCAAATTCTCAGGTGGTCTCTCTCAGCTGCCCAGCAGCACAGTGAGTACAGCACGAACGTTTGGCCTCTGCTCCCATAGCAGAAGAGCCAGGATTGAAAGCTGGTGCTGGACCTGTTCAGCACACAATCCCCTTTACATTGGTGCCTCCATCGTTGCTTTCACTGCTCACTTTCATACAGGAAAAGCATTTGAATGGAATCAGTCCAGAGCCTGCTCTCTGCTGCGCAGCAACACAGTCAGCACAGAATGAACAGTGGTATCTGCTCACACGGCAGAAGGACCAGCAGGGAAAGCTAGTGCTGTGTCTCTTCAGCACACAAGCAGCTTTGCAATGGGGTCACCATCATTGCAATCTCTCCTCGGTTTCCTACCTAAAAGTCCATTTGAATCCAAATTCTCAGGTGGTGTCAGCTGCCCAGCAGCACAGTTAGTACAGCACGAAGGTTTGGCCTCTGCTCCCACAGCAGAAGAGCCAGGATTGAAAGCTGGTGCTGGACCTGTTCAGCACACAATCACCTTTACATTGGTGCCTCCATCGTTGCTTTCACTGCTCACTTTCATACAGGAAAAGCATTTGAATGGAATCAGTCCAGAGCCTGCTCTCTGCTGCGCAGCAACACAGTCAGCACAGAATGAACAGTGGCATCTGCTCACACGGCAGAAGGAGCAGCAGGGAAAGCTAGTGGTCTGCTTCTTCAGCACACAAGCAGCTTTGCAACGGGGTCACCATCATTGCAGTCTCTCCTCGGTTTCCTACCTAAAAGTCCATTTGAATCCAAATTCTCAGGTGGTGTCTCTCAGCTGCCCAGCAGCACAGTTAGTACAGCACGAACGTTTGGCCTCTGCTCCCATAGCAGAAGAGGCAGGATTGAAAGCTGGTGCTGGACCTGTTCAGCACACAATCCCCTTTACATTGGTGCATCCATCGTTGCTTTCACTGCTCACATTCATACAGGAAAAGCATTTGAATGGAATCAGTCCAGAGGCTGCTCTCTGCTGCGCAGCAACACAGTCAGCACAGAATGAACAGTGGCATCTGCTCACACGGCAGAAGGACTAGCAGGGAAAACTAGTGCTCTGCTTCTTCAGCACACAAGCAGCTTTGCAACGGGGTCACCATCATTGCAGTCTCTCCTCGGTTTCATACCTAAAAGTCCATTTGAATCCAAATTCTCAGGTGGTCTCTCTCAGCTGCCCAGCAGCACAGTTAGTACAGCACGAACGTTTGGCCTCTGCTCCCACAGCAGAAGAGCCAGGATTGAAAGCTGGTGCTGGACCTGTTCAGCACACAATCCCCTTTACATTGGTGCCTCCATCGTTGCTTTCACTGCTCACTTTCATACAGGAAAAGCATTTGAATGGAATCAGTCCAGAGCCTGCTCTCTGCTGCGCAGCAACACAGTCAGCACAGAATGAACAGTGGCATCTGCTCACACGGCAGAAGGACCAGCAGGGAAAGCTAGTCCTGTGTCTCTTCAGCACACAAGCAGCTTTGCAACGGGGTCACCATCATTGCAGTCTCTCCTCGGTTTCATACCTAAAAGTCCAATTGAATCCAAATTCTCAGGTGGTGTCTCTCAGCTGCCCAGCAGCACAGTTAGTACAGCACGAACGTTTGGCCTCTGCTCCCACAGCAGAAGAGCCAGGATTGAAAGCTGGTGCTGGACCTGTTCAGCACACAATCCCCTTTACATTGGTGCCTCCATCGTTGCTTTCACTGCTCACTTTCATACAGGAAAAGCATTTGAATGGAATCAGTCCAGAGCCTGCTCTCTGCTGCGCAGCAACACAGTCAGCACAGAATGAACAGTGGCATCTGCTCACACGGCAGAAGGAGCAGCAGGGAAAGCTAGTGCTCTGCTTCTTCAGCACACAAGCAGCTTTGCAACGGGGTCACCATCATTGCAGTCTCTCCTCGGTTTCATACCTAAAAGTCCATTTGAATCCAAATTCTCAGGTGGTGTCTCTCAGCTGCCCAGCAGCACAGTGAGTACAGTATGAACGTTTGGCCTCTGCTCCCACAGCAGAAGAGCCAGGATTGAAAGCTGGTGCTGGGCCTGTTCAGCACACAATCCCCTTTACATTGGTGCCTCCATCGTTGCTTTCACTGCTCACTTTCATACAGGAAAAGCATTTGAATATAAACAGTCCAGAGCCTGCTCTCTGCTGCGCAGCAACACTGTCAGCACAGAATGAACAGTGGCATCTGCTCACACGGCAGAAGGACCAGCAGGGAAAGCTAGTGCTGTGTCTCTTCAGCACACAAGCAGCTTTGCAACGGGGTCACCATCATTGCAGTCTCTCCTCGGTTTCCTACCTAAAAGTCCATTTGAATCCAAATTCTCAGGTGGTGTCAGCTGCCCAGCAGCACAGTTAGTACAGCACGAAGGTTTGGCCTCTGCTCCCACAGCAGAAGAGCCAGGATTGAAAGCTGGTGCTGGACCTGTTCAGCACACAATCCCCTTTACATTGGTGCATCCATCGTTGCTTTCACTGCTCACTTTCATACAGGAAAAGCATTTGAATGGAATCAGTCCAGAGCCTGCTCTCTGCTGCGCAGCAACACTGTCAGCACAGAATGAACTGTGGCATCTGCTCACACGGCAGAAGGACCAGCAGGGAAAGCTAGTGCTCTGCTTCTTCAGCACACAAGCAGCTTTGCAACGGGGTCACCATCATTGCAGTCTCTCCTCGGTTTCATACCTAAAAGTCCATTTGAATCCGAATTCTCAGGTGGTGTCGCTCAGGTGCCCAGCAGCACGGTGAGTACAGCATGAACATTTGGCCTCTGCTCCCACAGCAGAAGAGCCAGGATTGAAAGCTGGTGCTGGACCTGTTCAGCACACAATCCGCTTTACATTGGTGCCTCCATCGTTGCTTTCACTGCTCACTTTCATACAGGAAAAGCATTTGAATAGAATCAGTCCAGAGCCTGCTCCCTGCTGGCAGCAACACAGCACAGAATGAACAGCGGCATCTGCTCACACGGCAGAAGGACCAGCAGGGAAAGCTAGTGCTGTGTCTCTTCAACACAAAGCAGCTTTTCAACGGGGTCACCATCATTGCAGTCTCTCCTCGGTTTCATACCTAAAAGTCCATTTGAATCCAAATTCTCAGGTGGTGTCTCTCAGCTGCCCAGCAGCACAGTTAGTACAGCACGAACGTTTGGCCTCTGCTCCCACAGCAGAAGAGCCAGGATTGAAAGCTGGTGCTGGACCTGTTCAGCACACAATCCCCTTTACATTGGTGCCTCCATCGTTGCTTTCACTGCTAACACTCATACAGGAAAAGCATTTGAATGGAATCAGTCCAGAGCCTGCTCCCTGCTGGCAGCAACACAGCACAGAATGAACAGTGGCATCTGCTCACACGGCAGAAGGAGCAGCAGGGAAAGCTTGTGCTGTGTCTCTTTAGCACACAAGCAGCTTTGCAACGGGGTCACCATCATTGCAGTCTCTCCTCGGTTTCCTACCTAAAAGTCCATTTGAATCCAAATTCTCAGGTGGTGTCTCTCAGCTGCCCAGCAGCACAGTTAGTACAGCACGAACGTTTGGCCTCTGCTCACACAGCAGAAGAGCCAGGATTGAAAGCTGGTGCTGGACCTGTTCAGCACACAATCACCTTTACATTGGTGCCTCCATCGTTGCTTTCACTGCTAACACTCATACAGGAAAAGCATTTGAATAGAATCAGTCCAGAGCCTGCTCCCTGCTGGCAGCAACACAGCACAGAATGAACAGTGGCATCTTCTCACACGGCAGAAGGAGCAGCAGGGAAAGCCAGTGCTGTGTCTCTTCAGCACACAAGCAGCTTTGCAACGGGGTCACCATCATTGCAGTCTCTCCTCGGGTTCATACCTAAAAGTCCATTTGAATCCAAATTCTCAGGTGGTGTCGCTCAGGTGCCCAGCAGCACAGTGAGTACAGCACGAACGTTTGGCCTCTGCTCCCACAGCAGAAGAGCCAGGATTGAAAGCTGGTGCTCGACCTGTTCAGCACACAATCACCTTTACATTGGTGCCTCCATCGTTGCTTTCACTGCTCACTTTCATACATGAAAAGCTTTTGAATAGAATCAGTCCAGAGCCTGCTCCCTGCTGGCAGCAACACAGCACAGAATGAACAGTGGCATCTGCTCACACGGCAGAAGGAGCAGCAGGGAAAGCTAGTGCTGTGTCTCTTCAACACACAAGCAGCTTTGCAACGGGGTCACCATCATTGCAGTCTCTCCTCGGTTTCATACCTAAAAGTCCATTTGAATCCAAATTCTCAGGTGGTCTCTCTCAGCTGCCCAGCAGCACAGTTAGTACAGCACGAACGTTTGGCCTCTGCTACCACAGCAGAAGAGCCAGGATTGAAAGCTGGTGCTGGACCTGTTCAGCACACAATCCCCTTTACATTGGTGCCTCCATCGTTGCTTTCACTGCTCACTTTCATACAGGAAAAGCATTTGAATAGAATCAGTCCAGAGCCTGCTCCCTGCTGGCAGCAACACAGCACAGAATGAACAGTGGCATCTGCTCACACGGCAGAAGGAGCAGCAGGGAAAGCTAGTGCTGTGTCTCTTCAACACACAAGCAGCTTTGCAACGGGGTCACCATCATTGCAGTCTCTCCTCGGTTTCATACCTAAAAGTCCATTTGAAACCAAATTCTCAGGTGGTGTCTCTCAGCTGCCCAGCAGCACAGTTAGTACAGCACGAACGTTTGGCCTCTGCTCCCACAGCAGAAGAGCCAGGATTGAAAGCTGGTGCTGGACCTGTTCAGCACACAATCCCCTTTACATTGGTGCCTCCATCGTTGCTTTCACTGCTCACTTTCATACAGGAAAAGCATTTGAATAGAATCCGTCCAGAGCCTGCTCCCTGCTGGCAGCAACACAGCACAGAATGAACAGTGGCATCTGCTCACACGGCAGAAGGACCAGCAGGGAAAGCTCGGGCTGTGTCTCTTCAGCACACAAGCAGCTTTGCAACGGGGTTACCATCATTGCAGTCTCTCCTCGGTTTCCTACCTAAAAGTCCAATTGAATCCAAATTCTCAGGTGGTGTCTCTCAGCTGCCCAGCAGCACAGTTAGTACAGCACGAACGTTTGGCCTCTGCTCCCACAGCAGAAGAGCCAGGATTGAAAGCTGGTGCTGGACCTGTTCAGCACACAATCCCCTTTACATTGGTGCCTCCATCGTTGCTTTCACTGCTCACTTTCATACAGGAAAAGCATTTGAATGGAATCAGTCCAGAGCCTGCACTCTGCTGCGCAGCAACACTGTCAGCACAGAATGAACAGTGGCATCTGCTCACACGGCAGAAGGACCAGCAGGGAAAGCTAGTGCTCTGCTTCTTCAGCACACAAGCAGCTTTGCAACGGGGTCACCATCATTGCAGTCTCTCCTCGGTTTCCTACCTAAAAGTCCATTTGAATCCAAATTCTCAGGTGGTGTCTCTCAGCTGCCCAGCAGCACAGTTAGTACAGCACGAACGTTTGGCCTCTGCTCCCACAGCAGAAGAGCCAGGATTGAAAGCTGGTGCTGGACCTGTTCAGCACACAATCCCCTTTACATTGGTGCCTCCATCGTTGCTTTCACTGCTAACACTCATACAGGAAAAGCATTTGAATAGAATCCGTCCAGAGCCTGCTCCCTGCTGGCAGCAACACAGCACAGAATGAACAGTGGCATCTGCTCACACGGCAGAAGGACCAGCAGGGAAAGCTTGTGCTGTGTCTCTTCAGCACACAAGCAGCTTTGCAACGGGGTCACCATCATTGCAATCTCTCCTCGGTTTCCTACCTAAAAGTCCATTTGAATCCAAATTCTCAGGTGGTGTCAGCTGCCCAGCAGCACAGTTAGTACAGCACGAAGGTTTGGCCTCTGCTCCCACAGCAGAAGAGCCAGGATTGAAAGCTGGTGCTGGACCTGTTCAGCACACAATCACCTTTACATTGGTGCCTCCATCGTTGCTTTCACTGCTCACTTTCATACAGGAAAAGCATTTGAATGGAATCAGTCCAGAGGCTGCTCTCTGCTGCGCAGCAACACAGTCAGCACAGAATGAACAGTGGTATCTGCTCACACGGCAGAAGGAGCAGCAGGGAAAGCTAGTGCTGTGTCTCTTCAGCACACAAGCAGCTTTGCAACGGGGTCACCATCATTGCAGTCTCTCCTCGGTTTCCTACCTAAAAGTCCATTTGAATCCAAATTCTCAGGTGGTCTCTCTCAGCTGCCCAGCAGCACAGTGAGTACAGCACGAACGTTTGGCCTCTGCTCCCATAGCAGAAGAGCCAGGATTGAAAGCTGGTGCTGGACCTGTTCAGCACACAATCCCCTTTACATTGGTGCCTCCATCGTTGCTTTCACTGCTCACTTTCATACAGGAAAAGCATTTGAATGGAATCAGTCCAGAGCCTGCTCTCTGCTGCGCAGCAACACAGTCAGCACAGAATGAACAGTGGCATCTGCTCACACGGCAGAAGGAGCAGCAGGGAAAGCTAGTGGTCTGCTTCTTCAGCACACAAGCAGCTTTGCAACGGGGTCACCATCATTGCAGTCTCTCCTCGGTTTCCTACCTAAAAGTCCATTTGAATCCAAATTCTCAGGTGGTGTCTCTCAGCTGCCCAGCAGCACAGTTAGTACAGCACGAACGTTTGGCCTCTGCTCCCATAGCAGAAGAGGCAGGATTGAAAGCTGGTGCTGGACCTGTTCAGCACACAATCCCCTTTACATTGGTGCATCCATCGTTGCTTTCACTGCTCACATTCATACAGGAAAAGCATTTGAATGGAATCAGTCCAGAGGCTGCTCTCTGCTGCGCAGCAACACAGTCAGCACAGAATGAACAGTGGCATCTGCTCACACGGCAGAAGGACTAGCAGGGAAAACTAGTGCTCTGCTTCTTCAGCACACAAGCAGCTTTGCAACGGGGTCACCATCATTGCAGTCTCTCCTCGGTTTCATACCTAAAAGTCCATTTGAATCCAAATTCTCAGGTGGTCTCTCTCAGCTGCCCAGCAGCACAGTTAGTACAGCACGAACGTTTGGCCTCTGCTCCCACAGCAGAAGAGCCAGGATTGAAAGCTGGTGCTGGACCTGTTCAGCACACAATCCCCTTTACATTGGTGCCTCCATCGTTGCTTTCACTGCTCACTTTCATACAGGAAAAGCATTTGAATGGAATCAGTCCAGAGCCTGCTCTCTGCTGCGCAGCAACACAGTCAGCACAGAATGAACAGTGGCATCTGCTCACACGGCAGAAGGACCAGCAGGGAAAGCTAGTCCTGTGTCTCTTCAGCACACAAGCAGCTTTGCAACGGGGTCACCATCATTGCAGTCTCTCCTCGGTTTCATACCTAAAAGTCCAATTGAATCCAAATTCTCAGGTGGTGTCTCTCAGCTGCCCAGCAGCACAGTTAGTACAGCACGAACGTTTGGCCTCTGCTCCCACAGCAGAAGAGCCAGGATTGAAAGCTGGTGCTGGACCTGTTCAGCACACAATCCCCTTTACATTGGTGCCTCCATCGTTGCTTTCACTGCTCACTTTCATACAGGAAAAGCATTTGAATGGAATCAGTCCAGAGCCTGCTCTCTGCTGCGCAGCAACACAGTCAGCACAGAATGAACAGTGGCATCTGCTCACACGGCAGAAGGAGCAGCAGGGAAAGCTAGTGCTCTGCTTCTTCAGCACACAAGCAGCTTTGCAACGGGGTCACCATCATTGCAGTCTCTCCTCGGTTTCATACCTAAAAGTCCATTTGAATCCAAATTCTCAGGTGGTGTCTCTCAGCTGCCCAGCAGCACAGTGAGTACAGTATGAACGTTTGGCCTCTGCTCCCACAGCAGAAGAGCCAGGATTGAAAGCTGGTGCTGGGCCTGTTCAGCACACAATCCCCTTTACATTGGTGCCTCCATCGTTGCTTTCACTGCTCACTTTCATACAGGAAAAGCATTTGAATATAATCAGTCCAGAGCCTGCTCTCTGCTGCGCAGCAACACTGTCAGCACAGAATGAACAGTGGCATCTGCTCACACGGCAGAAGGACCAGCAGGGAAAGCTAGTGCTGTGTCTCTTCCGCACACAAGCAGCTTTGCAACGGGGTCACCATCATTGCAGTCTCTCCTCGGTTTCCTACCTAAAAGTCCATTTGAATCCAAATTCTCAGGTGGTCTCAGCTGCCTAGCAGCACAGTGAGTACAGCACGAACGTTTGGCATCTGCTCCCACAGCAGAAGAGCAAGGATTGAAAGCTGGTGCTGGACCTGTTCAGCACACAATCACCTTTACATTGGTGCCTCCATCGTTGCTTTCACTGCTAACACTCATACCGGAAAAGCATTTGAATAGAATCAGTCCAGAGCCTGCTCTCTGCTGCGCAGCAACACAGTCAGCTCAGAATGAACAGTGGCATCTGCTCACATGGCAGAAGGACCAGCAGGGAAACCTAGTGCTGTGTCTCTTCAGCACACAAGCAGCTTTGCAACGGGGTCACCATCATTGCAGTCTCTCCTCGGTTTCATACCTAAAAGTCCATTTGAATCCAAATTCTCAGGTGGTGTCTCTCAGCTGCCCAGCAGCACAGTGAGTACAGCACGAACGTTTGGCCTCTGCTCCCACAGCAGAAGAGCCAGGATTGAAAGCTGGTGCTGGACCTGTTCAGCACACAATCCCCTTTACATTGGTGCATCCATCGTTGCTTTCACTGCTCACTTTCATACAGGAAAAGCATTTGAATGGAATCAGTCCAGAGCCTGCTCTCTGCTGCGCAGCAACACTGTCAGCACAGATAGAACAGTGGCATCTGCTCACACGGCAGAAGGAGCAGCAGGGAAAGCTAGTGCTCTGCTTCTTCAGCACACAAGCAGCTTTGCAACGGGGTCACCATCATTGCAGTCTCTCCTCGGCTTCATACCTAAAAGTCCATTTGAATCCGAATTCTCAGGTGGTGTCGCTCAGCTGCCCAGCAGCACAGTGAGTACAGCACGAACGTTTGGCCTCTGCTCCCACAGCAGAAGAGCCAGGATTGAAAGCTGGTGCTGGACCTGTTCAGCACACAATCCCCTTTACATTGGTGCCTCCATCGTTGCTTTCACTGCTCACTTTCATACAGGAAAAGCATTTGAATAGAATCAGTCCAGAGCCTGCTCTCTGCTGCGCAGCAACACAGTCAGCACAGAATGAACAGTGGCATCTGCTCACACAGCAGAAGGACCAGCAGGGAAAGCTAGTGCTGTGTCTCTTCAGCACACAAGCAGCTTTGCAACGGGGTCACCATCATTGCAGTCTCTCCTCGGTTTCATACCTAAAAGTCCATTTGAAACCAAATTCTCAGGTGGTGTCTCTCAGCTGCCCAGCAGCACAGTTAGTACAGCACGAACGTTTGGCCTCTGCTCCCACAGCAGAAGAGCCAGGATTGAAAGCTGGTGCTGGACCTGTTCAGCACACAATCCCCTTTACATTGGTGCCTCCATCGTTGCTTTCACTGCTAACACTCATACAGGAAAAGCATTTGAATAGAATCCGTCCAGAGCCTGCTCCCTGCTGGCAGCAACACAGCACAGAATGAACAGTGGCATCTGCTCACACGGCAGAAGGAGCAGCAGGGAAAGCTCGGGCTGTGTCTCTTCAGCACACAAGCAGCTTTGCAACGGGGTTACCATCATTGCAGTCTCTCCTCGGTTTCCTACCTAAAAGTCCAATTGAATCCAAATTCTCAGGTGGTGTCTCTCAGCTGCCCAGCAGCACAGTTAGTACAGCACGAACGTTTGGCCTCTGCTCCCACAGCAGAAGAGCCAGGATTGAAAGCTGGTGCTCGACCTGTTCAGCACACAATCCCCTTTACATTGGTGCATCCATCGTTGCTTTCACTGCCCACTTTCATACAGGAAAAGCATTTGAATGGAATCAGTCCAGAGCCTGCTCTCTGCTGCGCAGCAACACTGTCAGCACAGAATGAACAGTGGCATCTGCTCACACGGCAGAAGGACCAGCAGGGAAAGCTAGTGCTCTGCTTCTTCAGCACACAAGCAGCTTTGCAACGGGGTCACCATCATTGCAGTCTCTCCTCGGCTTCATACCTAAAAGTCCATTTGAATCCGAATTCTCAGGTGGTGTCGCTCCGCTGCCCAGCAGCACAGTGAGTACAGCACGAACGTTTGGCCTCTGCTCCCACAGCAGAAGAGCCAGGATTGAAAGCTGGTGCTGGACCTGTTCAGCACACAATCCCCTTTACATTGGTGCCTCCATCGTTGCTTTCACTGCTCACTTTCATACAGGAAAAGCATTTGAATGGAATCAGTCCAGAGCCTGCTCTCTGCTGCGCAGCAACACAGTCAGCACAGAATGAACAGTGGTATCTGCTCACACGGCAGAAGGACCAGCAGGGAAAGCTAGTGCTGTGTCTCTTCAGCACACAAGCAGCTTTGCAATGGGGTCACCATCATTGCAATCTCTCCTCGGTTTCCTACCTAAAAGTCCATTTGAATCCAAATTCTCAGGTGGTGTCAGCTGCCCAGCAGCACAGTTAGTACAGCACGAAGGTTTGGCCTCTGCTCCCACAGCAGAAGAGCCAGGATTGAAAGCTGGTGCTGGACCTGTTCAGCACACAATCACCTTTACATTGGTGCCTCCATCGTTGCTTTCACTGCTCACTTTCATACAGGAAAAGCATTTGAATGGAATCAGTCCAGAGGCTGCTCTCTGCTGCGCAGCAACACAGTCAGCACAGAATGAACAGTGGTATCTGCTCACACGGCAGAAGGAGCAGCAGGGAAAGCTAGTGCTGTGTCTCTTCAGCACACAAGCAGCTTTGCAACGGGGTCACCATCATTGCAGTCTCTCCTCGGTTTCCTACCTAAAAGTCCATTTGAATCCAAATTCTCAGGTGGTCTCTCTCAGCTGCCCAGCAGCAGAGTGAGTACAGCACGAACGTTTGGCCTCTGCTCCCATAGCAGAAGAGCCAGGATTGAAAGCTGGTGCTGGACCTGTTCAGCACACAATCCCCTTTACATTGGTGCCTCCATCGTTGCTTTCACTGCTCACTTTCATACAGGAAAAGCATTTGAATGGAATCAGTCCAGAGCCTGCTCTCTGCTGCGCAGCAACACAGTCAGCACAGAATGAACAGTGGCATCTGCTCACACGGCAGAAGGACTAGCAGGGAAAACTAGTGCTCTGCTTCTTCAGCACACAAGCAGCTTTGCAACGGGGTCACCATCATTGCAGTCTCTCCTCGGTTTCATACCTAAAAGTCCATTTGAATCCAAATTCTCAGGTGGTCTCTCTCAGCTGCCCAGCAGCACAGTTAGTACAGCACGAACGTTTGGCCTCTGCTCCCACAGCAGAAGAGCCAGGATTGAAAGCTGGTGCTGGACCTGTTCAGCACACAATCCCCTTTACATTGGTGCCTCCATCGTTGCTTTCACTGCTCACTTTCATACAGGAAAAGCATTTGAATGGAATCAGTCCAGAGGCTGCTCTCTGCTGCGCAGCAACACAGTCAGCACAGAATGAACAGTGGCATCTGCTCACACGGCAGAAGGACCAGCAGGGAAAGCTAGTCCTGTGTCTCTTCAGCACACAAGCAGCTTTGCAACGGGGTCACCATCATTGCAGTCTCTCCTCGGTTTCATACCTAAAAGTCCATTTGAATCCAAATTCTCAGGTGGTGTCTCTCAGCTGCCCAGCAGCACAGTTAGTACAGCACGAACGTTTGGCCTCTGCTCCCACAGCAGAAGAGCCAGGATTGAAAGCTGGTGCTGGACCTGTTCAGCACACAATCCCCTTTACATTGGTGCCTCCATCGTTGCTTTCACTGCTCACTTTCATACAGGAAAAGCATTTGAATGGAATCAGTCCAGAGGCTGCTCTCTGCTGCGCAGGAACACAGTCAGCACAGAATGAACAGTGGCATCTGCTCACACGGCAGAAGGAGCAGCAGGGAAAGCTAGTGCTCTGCTTCTTCAGCACACAAGCAGCTTTGCAACGGGGTCACCATCATTGCAGTCTCTCCTCGGTTTCATACCTAAAAGTCCATTTGAATCCAAATTCTCAGGTGGTGTCTCTCAGCTGCCCAGCAGCACAGTGAGTACAGTATGAACGTTTGGCCTCTGCTCCCACAGCAGAAGAGCCAGGATTGAAAGCTGGTGCTGGGCCTGTTCAGCACACAATCCCCTTTACATTGGTGCCTCCATCGTTGCTTTCACTGCTCACTTTCATACAGGAAAAGCATTTGAATGGAATCAGTCCAGAGGCTGCTCTCTGCTGCGCAGCAACACTGTCAGCACAGAATGAACAGTGGCATCTGCTCACACGGCAGAAGGACCAGCAGGGAAAGCTAGTGCTGTGTCTCTTCAGCACACAAGCAGCTTTGCAACGGGGTCACCATCATTGCAGTCTCTCCTCGGTTTCCTACCTAAAAGTCCATTTGAATCCAAATTCTCAGGTGGTCTCAGCTGCCCAGCAGCACAGTGAGTACAGCACGAACGTTTGGCATCTGCTCCCACAGCAGAAGAGCAAGGATTGAAAGCTGGTGCTGGACCTGTTCAGCACACAATCACCTTTACATTGGTGCCTCCATCGTTGCTTTCACTGCTAACACTCATACCGGAAAAGCATTTGAATAGAATCAGTCCAGAGCCTGCTCTCTGCTGCGCAGCAACACAGTCAGCTCAGAATGAACAGTGGCATCTGCTCACATGGCAGAAGGACCAGCAGGGAAACCTAGTGCTGTGTCTCTTCAGCACACAAGCAGCTTTGCAACGGGGTCACCATCATTGCAGTCTCTCCTCGGTTTCATACCTAAAAGTCCATTTGAATCCAAATTCTCAGGTGGTGTCTCTCAGCTGCCCAGCAGCACAGTGAGTACAGCACGAACGTTTGGCCTCTGCTCCCACAGCAGAAGAGCCAGGATTGAAAGCTGGTGCTGGACCTGTTCAGCACACAATCCCCTTTACATTGGTGCATCCATCGTTGCTTTCACTGCTCACTTTCATACAGGAAAAGCATTTGAATGGAATCAGTCCAGAGCCTGCTCTCTGCTGCGCAGCAACACTGTCAGCACAGATAGAACAGTGGCATCTGCTCACACGGCAGAAGGAGCAGCAGGGAAAGCTAGTGCTCTGCTTCTTCAGCACACAAGCAGCTTTGCAACGGGGTCACCATCATTGCAGTCTCTCCTCGGCTTCATACCTAAAAGTCCATTTGAATCCGAATTCTCAGGTGGTGTCGCTCAGCTGCCCAGCAGCACAGTGAGTACAGCACGAACGTTTGGCCTCTGCTCCCACAGCAGAAGAGCCAGGATTGAAAGCTGGTGCTCGACCTGTTCAGCACACAATCCCCTTTACATTGGTGCATCCATCGTTGCTTTCACTGCTCACTTTCATACAGGAAAAGCATTTGAATGGAATCAGTCCAGAGCCTGCTCTCTGCTGCGCAGCAACACTGTCAGCACAGAATGAACAGTGGCATCTGCTCACACGGCAGAAGGACCAGCAGGGAAAGCTAGTGCTCTGCTTCTTCAGCACACAAGCAGCTTTGCAACGGGGTCACCATCATTGCAGTCTCTCCTCGGCTTCATACCTAAAAGTCCATTTGAATCCGAATTCTCAGGTGGTGTCGCTCAGCTGCCCAGCAGCACAGTGAGTACAGCACGAACGTTTGGCCTCTGCTCCCACAGCAGAAGAGCCAGGATTGAAAGCTGGTGCTGGACCTGTTCAGCACACAATCCCCTTTACATTGGTGCCTCCATCGTTGCTTTCACTGCTCACTTTCATACAGGAAAAGCATTTGAATGGAATCAGTCCAGAGCCTGCTCTCTGCTGCGCAGCAACACAGTCAGCACAGAATGAACAGTGGTATCTGCTCACACGGCAGAAGGACCAGCAGGGAAAGCTAGTGCTGTGTCTCTTCAGCACACAAGCAGCTTTGCAATGGGGTCACCATCATTGCAATCTCTCCTCGGTTTCCTACCTAAAAGTCCATTTGAATCCAAATTCTCAGGTGGTGTCAGCTGCCCAGCAGCACAGTTAGTACAGCACGAAGGTTTGGCCTCTGCTCCCACAGCAGAAGAGCCAGGATTGAAAGCTGGTGCTGGACCTGTTCAGCACACAATCACCTTTACATTGGTGCCTCCATCGTTGCTTTCACTGCTCACTTTCATACAGGAAAAGCATTTGAATGGAATCAGTCCAGAGGCTGCTCTCTGCTGCGCAGCAACACAGTCAGCACAGAATGAACAGTGGTATCTGCTCACACGGCAGAAGGAGCAGCAGGGAAAGCTAGTGCTGTGTCTCTTCAGCACACAAGCAGCTTTGCAACGGGGTCACCATCATTGCAGTCTCTCCTCGGTTTCCTACCTAAAAGTCCATTTGAATCCAAATTCTCAGGTGGTCTCTCTCAGCTGCCCAGCAGCACAGTGAGTACAGCACGAACGTTTGGCCTCTGCTCCCATAGCAGAAGAGCCAGGATTGAAAGCTGGTGCTGGACCTGTTCAGCACACAATCCCCTTTACATTGGTGCCTCCATCGTTGCTTTCACTGCTCACTTTCATACAGGAAAAGCATTTGAATGGAATCAGTCCAGAGCCTGCTCTCTGCTGCGCAGCAACACAGTCAGCACAGAATGAACAGTGGCATCTGCTCACACGGCAGAAGGAGCAGCAGGGAAAGCTAGTGGTCTGCTTCTTCAGCACACAAGCAGCTTTGCAACGGGGTCACCATCATTGCAGTCTCTCCTCGGTTTCCTACCTAAAAGTCCATTTGAATGCAAATTCTCAGGTGGTGTCTCTCAGCTGCCCAGCAGCACAGTTAGTACAGCACGAACGTTTGGCCTCTGCTCCCATAGCAGAAGAGGCAGGATTGAAAGCTGGTGCTGGACCTGTTCAGCACACAATCCCCTTTACATTGGTGCATCCATCGTTGCTTTCACTGCTCACATTCATACAGGAAAAGCATTTGAATGGAATCAGTCCAGAGGCTGCTCTCTGCTGCGCAGCAACACAGTCAGCACAGAATGAACAGTGGCATCTGCTCACACGGCAGAAGGACTAGCAGGGAAAACTAGTGCTCTGCTTCTTCAGCACACAAGCAGCTTTGCAACGGGGTCACCATCATTGCAGTCTCTCCTCGGTTTCATACCTAAAAGTCCATTTGAATCCAAATTCTCAGGTGGTCTCTCTCAGCTGCCCAGCAGCACAGTTAGTACAGCACGAACGTTTGGCCTCTGCTCCCACAGCAGAAGAGCCAGGATTGAAAGCTGGTGCTGGACCTGTTCAGCACACAATCCCCTTTACATTGGTGCCTCCATCGTTGCTTTCACTGCTCACTTTCATACAGGAAAAGCATTTGAATGGAATCAGTCCAGAGCCTGCTCTCTGCTGCGCAGCAACACAGTCAGCACAGAATGAACAGTGGCATCTGCTCACACGGCAGAAGGACCAGCAGGGAAAGCTAGTCCTGTGTCTCTTCAGCACACAAGCAGCTTTGCAACGGGGTCACCATCATTGCAGTCTCTCCTCGGTTTCATACCTAAAAGTCCATTTGAATCCAAATTCTCAGGTGGTGTCTCTCAGCTGCCCAGCAGCACAGTTAGTACAGCACGAACGTTTGGCCTCTGCTCCCACAGCAGAAGAGCCAGGATTGAAAGCTGGTGCTGGACCTGTTCAGCACACAATCCCCTTTACATTGGTGCCTCCATCGTTGCTTTCACTGCTCACTTTCATACAGGAAAAGCATTTGAATGGAATCAGTCCAGAGCCTGCTCTCTGCTGCGCAGCAACACAGTCAGCACAGAATGAACAGTGGCATCTGCTCACACGGCAGAAGGAGCAGCAGGGAAAGCTAGTGCTCTGCTTCTTCAGCACACAAGCAGCTTTGCAACGGGGTCACCATCATTGCAGTCTCTCCTCGGTTTCATACCTAAAAGTCCATTTGAATCCAAATTCTCAGGTGGTGTCTCTCAGCTGCCCAGCAGCACAGTGAGTACAGTATGAACGTTTGGCCTCTGCTCCCACAGCAGAAGAGCCAGGATTGAAAGCTTGTGCTGGGCCTGTTCAGCACACAATCCCCTTTACATTGGTGCCTCCATCGTTGCTTTCACTGCTCACTTTCATACAGGAAAAGCATTTGAATGGAATCAGTCCAGAGCCTGCTCTCTGCTGCGCAGCAACACTGTCAGCACAGAATGAACAGTGGCATCTGCTCACACGGCAGAAGGACCAGCAGGGAAAGCTAGTGCTGTGTCTCTTCAGCACACAAGCAGCTTTGCAACGGGGTCACCATCATTGCAGTCTCTCCTCGGTTTCCTACCTAAAAGTCCATTTGAATCCAAATTCTCAGGTGGTCTCAGCTGCCCAGCAGCACAGTGAGTACAGCACGAACGTTTGGCATCTGCTCCCACAGCAGAAGAGCAAGGATTGAAAGCTGGTGCTGGACCTGTTCAGCACACAATCACCTTTACATTGGTGCCTCCATCGTTGCTTTCACTGCTAACACTCATACCGGAAAAGCATTTGAATAGAATCAGTCCAGAGCCTGCTCTCTGCTGCGCAGCAACACAGTCAGCTCAGAATGAACAGTGGCATCTGCTCACATGGCAGAAGGACCAGCAGGGAAACCTAGTGCTGTGTCTCTTCAGCACACAAGCAGCTTTGCAACGGGGTCACCATCATTGCAGTCTCTCCTCGGTTTCATACCTAAAAGTCCATTTGAATCCAAATTCTCAGGTGGTGTCTCTCAGCTGCCCAGCAGCACAGTGAGTACAGCACGAACGTTTGGCCTCTGCTCCCACAGCAGAAGAGCCAGGATTGAAAGCTGGTGCTGGACCTGTTCAGCACACAATCCCCTTTACATTGGTGCATCCATCGTTGCTTTCACTGCTCACTTTCATACAGGAAAAGCATTTGAATGGAATCAGTCCAGAGCCTGCTCTCTGCTGCGCAGCAACACTGTCAGCACAGATAGAACAGTGGCATCTGCTCACACGGCAGAAGGAGCAGCAGGGAAAGCTAGTGCTCTGCTTCTTCAGCACACAAGCAGCTTTGCAACGGGGTCACCATCATTGCAGTCTCTCCTCGGCTTCATACCTAAAAGTCCATTTGAATCCGAATTCTCAGGTGGTGTCGCTCAGCTGCCCAGCAGCACAGTGAGTACAGCACGAACGTTTGGCCTCTGCTCCCACAGCAGAAGAGCCAGGATTGAAAGCTGGTGCTGGACCTGTTCAGCACACAATCCCCTTTACATTGGTGCCTCCATCGTTGCTTTCACTGCTCACTTTCATACAGGAAAAGCATTTGAATGGAATCAGTCCAGAGCCTGCTCTCTGCTGCGCAGCAACACAGTCAGCACAGAATGAACAGTGGCATCTGCTCACACGGCAGAAGGAGCAGCAGGGAAAGCTAGTGCTGTGTCTCTTCAGCACACAAGCAGCTTTGCAACGGGGTCACCATCATTGCAATCTCTCCTCGGTTTCCTACCTAAAAGTCCATTTGAATCCAAATTCTCAGGTGGTGTCAGCTGCCCAGCAGCACAGTTAGTACAGCACGAACGTTTGGCCTCTGCTCCCACAGCAGAAGAGCCAGGATTGAAAGCTGGTGCTGGACCTGTTCAGCACACAATCCCCTTTACATTGGTGCCTCCATCGTTGCTTTCACTGCTCACTTTCATACAGGAAAAGCATTTGAATGGAATCAGTCCAGAGCCTGCTCTCTGCTGCGCAGCAACACTGTCAGCACAGAATGAACAGTGGCATCTGCTCACACGGCAGAAGGAGCAGCAGGGAAAGCTAGTGCTCTGCTTCTTCAGCACACAAGCAGCTTTGCAACGGGGTCACCATCATTGCAGTCTCTCCTCGGTTTCCTACCTAAAAGTCCATTTGAATCCAAATTCTCAGGTGGTGTCTCTCAGCTGCCCAGCAGCACAGTTAGTACAGCACGAACGTTTGGCCTCTGCTCCCACAGCAGAAGAGCCAGGATTGAAAGCTGGTGCTCGACCTGTTCAGCACACAATCCCCTTTACATTGGTGCATCCATCGTTGCTTTCACTGCTCACTTTCATACAGGAAAAGCATTTGAATGGAATCAGTCCAGAGCCTGCTCTCTGCTGCGCAGGAACACAGTCAGCACAGAATGAACAGTGGCATCTGCTCACACGGCAGAAGGAGCAGCAGGGAAAGCTAGTGCTCTGCTTCTTCAGCACACAAGCAGCTTTGCAACGGGGTCACCATCATTGCAGTCTCTCCTCGGTTTCATTCCTAAAAGTCCATTTGAATCCAAATTCTCAGGTGGTGTCTCTCAGCTGCCCAGCAGCACAGTTAGTACAGCACGAACGTTTGGCCTCTGCTCCCACAGCAGAAGAGCCAGGATTGAAAGCTGGTGCTGGACCTGTTCAGCACACAATCACCTTTACATTGGTGCCTCCATCGTTGCTTTCACTGCTCACATTCATACAGGAAAAGCATTTGAATGGAATCAGTCCAGAGGCTGCTCTCTGCTGCGCAGCAACACAGTCAGCACAGAATGAAGAGTGGCATCTGCTCACACGGCAGAAGGAGCAGCAGGGAAAGCTAGTGCTCTGCTTCTTCAGCACACAAGCAGCTTTGCAACGGGGTCACCATCATTGCAGTCTCTCCTCGGTTTCATACCTAAAAGTCCATTTGAATCCAAATTCTCAAGCGGTCTCAGCTGCCCAGCAGCACAGAGAGTACTGCACGAACGTTTGGCCTCTGCTCCCACAGCAGAAGAGCAAGGATTGAAAGCTAGTGCTGGACCTGTTCAGCACACAATCCCCTTTACACTGGTGCATCCATCGTTGCTTTCACTGCTAACACTCGTACAGGAAAAGCATTTGAATAGAATCAGTCCAGAGCCTGCTCTCTGCTGCGCAGCAACACAGTCAGCACAGAATGAACAGTGGCATCTGCCTACACGGCAGAAGGAGCAGCAGGGAAAGCTAGTGCTCTGCTTCTTCAGCACACAAGCAGCTTTGCAACGGGGTCACCATCATTGCAGTCTCTCCTCGGTTTCATACCTAAAAGTCCATTTGAATCCAAATTCTCAAGCGGTATCAGCTGCCCAGCAGCACAGTGAGTACTGCACGAACGTTTGGCCTCTGCTCCCACAGCAGAAGAGCCAGGATTGAAAGCTGGTGCTGGACCTGTTCAGCACACAATCCCCTTTACATTGGTGCATTCATCGTTGCTTTCACTGCTCACTTTCATACAGGAAAAGCATTTGAATGGAATCAGTCCAGAGCCTGCTCTCTGCTGCGCAGGAACACAGCACAGAATGAACAGTGGCATCTGCTCACACGGCAGAAGGAGCAGCAGGGAAAGCTAGTGCTCTGCTTCTTCAGCACACAAGCAGCTTTGCAACGGGGTCACCATCATTGCAGTCTCTCCTCGGTTTCATACCTAAAAGTCCATTTGAATCCAAATTCTCAAGCGGTATCAGCTGCCCAGCAGCACAGTGAGTACTGCACGAACGTTTGGCATCTGCTCCCACAGCAGAAGAGCAAGGATTGAAAGCTGGTGCTGGACCTGTTCCGCACACAATCCCCTTTACATTGGTGCATCCATCGTTGCTTTCACTGCTAACACTCGTACAGGAAAAGCATTTGAATAGAATCAGTCCAGAGCCTGCTCCCTGCTGGCAGCAACACAGCACAGAATGAACAGGGGCATCTACTCACACGGCAGAAGGACCAGCAGGGAAAGCTAGTGCTGTGTCTCTTCAGCACACAAGAAGCTTTGCAACGGGGTCACCATCATTGCAGTCTCTCCTCGGTTTCATACCTAAAAGTCCATTTGAATCCAAATTCTCAGGTGGTCTCTCTCAGCTGCCCAGCAGCACAGTTAGTACAGCACGAACGTTTGGCCTCTGCTCCGACAGCAGAAGAGCCAGGATTGAAAGCTGGTGCTGGACCTGTTCAGCACACAATCCCTTTTACATTGGTGCATTCATCGTTGCTTTCACTGCTCACTTTCATACAGGAAAAGCATTTGAATGGAATCAGTCCAGAGCCTGCTCTCTGCTGCGCAGCAACACAGTCAGCACAGAATGAACAGTGGCATCTGCTCACACGGCAGAAGGAGCAGCAGGGAAAGCTAGTGCTCTGCTTCTTCAGCACACAAGCAGCTTTGCAACGGGGTCACCATCATTGCAGTCTCTCCTCGGTTTCCTACCTAAAAGTCCATTTGAATCCAAATTCTCAGGTGGTGTCTCTCAGCTGCCCAGCAGCACAGTTAGTACAGCACGAACGTTTGGCCTCTGCTCCCACAGCAGAAGAGCCAGGATTGAAAGCTGCTGCTGGACCTGTTCAGCACACAATCCCTTTTACATTGGTGCATTCATCGTTGCTTTCACTGCTCACTTTCATACAGGAAAAGCATTTGAATGGAATCAGTCCAGAGCCTGCTCTCTGCTGCGCAGCAACACAGTCAGCACAGAATGAACAGTGGCATCTGCTCACACGGCAGAAGGAGCAGCAGGGAAAGCTAGTGCTCGGCTTCTTCAGCACACAAGCAGCTTTGCAACGGGGTCACCATCATTGCAGTCTCTCCTCGGTTTCATACCTAAAAGTCCATTTGAATCCAAATTCTCAGGTGGTGTCTCTCAGCTGCCCAGCAGCACAGTTAGTACAGCACGAACGTTTGGCCTCTGCTCCCACAGCAGAAGAGCCAGGATTGAAAGCTGGTGCTGGACCTGTTCAGCACACAATCCCCTTTACATTGGTGCATCCATCGTTGCTTTCACTGCTAACACTCGTACAGGAAAAGCATTTGAATAGAATCAGTCCAGAGCCTGCTCCCTGCTGGCAGCAACACAGCACAGAATGAAGAGTGGCATCTGCTCACACGGCAGAAGGAGCAGCAGGGAAACCTAGTGCTGTGTCTCTTCAGCACACAAGCAGCTTTGCAACGGGGTCACCATCATTGCAGTCTCTCCTCGGGTTCATACCTAAAAGTCCATTTGAATCCAAATTCTCAGGTGGTCTCTCTCAGCTGCCCAGCAGCACAGTTAGTACAGCACGAACGTTTGGCCTCTGCTCCCACAGCAGAAGAGCCAGGATTGAAAGCTGGTGCTGGACCTGTTCAGCACACAATCACCTTTACATTGGTGCCTCCATCGTTGCTTTCACTGCTGACATTCATACAGGAAAAGCATTTGAATGGAATCAGTCCAGAGCCTGCTCTCTGCTGCGCAGCAACACAGTCAGCACAGAATGAACAGTGGCATCTGCTCACACGGCAGAAGGAACAGCAGGGAAAGCTAGTGCTCTGCTTCTTCAGCACACATGCAGCTTTGCAACGGGGTCACCATCATTGCAGTCTCTCCTCGGCTTCATACCTAAAAGTCCTTTTGAATCCGAATTCTCAGGTGGTGTCGCTCAGCTGCCCAGCAGCACAGTTAGTACAGCACGAACGTTTGGCCTCTGCTCCCACAGCAGAAGAGCCAGGATTGAAAGCTGGTGCTGGACCTGTTCAGCACACAATCCCTTTTACATTGGTGCATTCATCGTTGCTTTCACTGCTCACTTTCATACAGGAAAAGCATTTGAATGGAATCAGTCCAGAGGCTGCTCTCTGCTGCGCAGGAACACAGTCAGCACAGAATGAACAGTGGCATCTGCTCACACGGCAGAAGGAGCAGCAGGGAAAGCTAGTGCTCTGCTTCTTCAGCACACAAGCAGCTTTGCAACGGGGTCACCATCATTGCAGTCTCTCCTCGGGTTCATACCTAAAAGTCCATTTGAATCCAAATTCTCAGTTGGTGTCTCTCAGCTGCCCAGCAGCACAGTTAGTACAGCACGAACGTTTGGCCTCTGCTCCCACAGCAGAAGAGCCAGGATTGAAAGCTGGTGCTGGACCTGTTCAGCAAACAATCACCTTTACATTGGTGCCTCCATCGTTGCTTTCACTGCTCACATTCATACAGGAAAAGCATTTGAATGGAATCAGTCCAGAGCCTGCTCTCTGCTGCGCAGCAACACTGTCAGCACAGAATTAAGAGTGGCATCTGCTCACACGGCAGAAGGAGCAGCAGGGAAAGCTAGTGCTCTGCTTCTTCAGCACACAAGCAGCTTTGCAACGGGGTCACCATCATTGCAGTCTCTCCTCGGCTTCATACCTAAAAGTCCTTTTGAATCCGAATTCTCAGGTGGTGTCTCTCAGCTGCCCAGCAGCACAGTTAGTACAGCACGAACGTTTGGCCTCTGCTCCCACAGCAGAAGAGCCAGGATTGAAAGCTGGTGCTGGACCTGTTCCGCACACAATCCCCTTTACATTGGTGCATCCATCGTTGCTTTCACTGCTAACACTCGTACAGGAAAAGCATTTGAATAGAATCAGTCCAGAGCCTGCTCCCTGCTGGCAGCAACACAGCACAGAATGAACAGGGGCATCTGCTCACACGGCAGAAGGAGCAGCAGGGAAAGCTAGTGCTGTGTCTCTTCAGCACACAAGAAGCTTTGCAACGGGGTCACCATCATTGCAGTCTCTCCTCGGGTTCATACCTAAAAGTCCATTTGAATCCAAATTCTCAGGTGGTCTCTCTCAGCTGCCCAGCAGCACAGTTAGTACAGCACGAACGTTTGGCCTCTGCTCCCACAGCAGAAGAGCCAGGATTGAAAGCTGGTGCTGGACCTGTTCAGCACACAATCCCTTTTACATTGGTGCATTCATCGTTGCTTTCACTGCTCACTTTCATACAGGAAAAGGATTTGAATGGAATCAGTCCAGAGGCTGCTCTCTGCTGCGCAGCAACACAGTCAGCACAGAATGAACAGTGGCATCTGCTCACACGGCAGAAGGAGCAGCAGGGAAAGCTAGTGCTCTGCTTCTTCAGCACACAAGCAGCTTTGCAACGGGGTCACCATCATTGCAGTCTCTCCTCGGGTTCATACCTAAAAGTCCATTTCAATCCAAATTCTCAGTTGGTGTCTCTCAGCTGCCCAGCAGCACAGTTAGTACAGCACGAACGTTTGGCCTCTGCTCCCACAGCAGAAGAGCCAGGATTGAAAGCTGGTGCTGGACCTGTTCAGCACACAATCCCTTTTACATTGGTGCATTCATCGTTGCTTTCACTGCTCACTTTCGTACAGGAAAAGCATTTGAATGGAATCAGTCCAGAGGCTGCTCTCTGCTGCGCAGGAACACAGTCAGCACAGAATGAACAGTGGCATCTGCTCACACGGCAGAAGGAGCAGCAGGGAAAGCTAGTGCTCTGCTTCTTCAGCACACAAGCAGCTTTGCAACGGGGTCACCATCATTGCAGTCTCTCCTCGGCTTCATACCTAAAAGTCCTTTTGAATCCGAATTCTCAGGTGGTGTCTCTCAGCTGCCCAGCAGCACAGTTAGTACAGCACGAACGTTTGGCCTCTGCTCCCACAGCAGAAGAGCCAGGATTGAAAGCTGGTGCTGGACCTGTTCAGCACACAATCCCTTTTACATTGGTGCATTCATCGTTGCTTTCACTGCTCACTTTCGTACAGGAAAAGCATTTGAATGGAATCAGTCCAGAGGCTGCTCTCTGCTGCGCAGGAACACAGTCAGCACAGAATGAACAGTGGCATCTGCTCACACGGCAGAAGGAGCAGCAGGGAAAGCTAGTGCTCTGCTTCTTCAGCACACAAGCAGCTTTGCAACGGGGTCACCATCATTGCAGTCTCTCCTCGGGTTCATACCTAAAAGTCCATTTGAATCCAAATTCTCAGGTGGTGTCTCTCAGTTGCCCAGCAGCACAGTTAGTACAGCACGAACGTTTGGCCTCTGCTCCCACAGCAGAAGAGCCAGGATTGAAAGCTGGTGCTGGACCTGTTCAGCACACAATCACCTTTACATTGGTGCCTCCATCGTTGCTTTCACTGCTCACTTTCATACAGGAAAAGCATTTGAATGGAATCAGTCCAGAGGCTGCTCTCTGCTGCGCAGCAACACAGTCAGCACAGAATGAACAGTGGCATCTGCTCACACGGCAGAAGGAGCAGCAGGGAAAGCTAGTGCTCTGCTTCTTCAGCACACAAGCAGCTTTGCAACGGGGTCACCATCATTGCAGTCTCTCCTCGGCTTCATACCTAAAAGTCCATTGGAATCGAATTCTCAGGTGGTGTCTCTCAGCTGCCCAGCAGCACAGTTAGTACAGCACGAACGTTTGGCCTCTGCTCCCACAGCAGAAGAGCCAGGATTGAAAGCTGGTGCTGGACCTGTTCAGCACACAATCCCCTTTACATTGGTGCATCCATCGTTGCTTTCACTGCTAACACTCGTACAGGAAAAGCATTTGAATAGAATCAGTCCTGAGTCTGCTCTCTGCTGCACAGCAACACAGCACAGAATGAACAGTGGCATCTGCTCACACGGCAGAAGGAGCAGCAGGGAAAGCTAGTGCTCTGCTTCTTCAGCACACAAGCAGCTTTGCAACGGGGTCACCATCATTGCAGTCTCTCCTCGGTTTCCTACCTAAAAGTCCATTTGAATCCAAATTCTCAGGTGGTGTCTCTCAGCTGCCCAGCAGCACAGTGAGTACAGCACGAACGTTTGGCCTCTGCTCCCACAGCAGAAGAGCCAGGATTGAAAGCTGGTGCTGGACCTGTTCAGCACACAATCCCTTTTACATTGGTGCATTCATCATTGCTTTCACTGCTCACTTTCATACAGGAAAAGCATTTGAATGGAATCAGTCCAGAGCCTGCTCTCTGCTGCGCAGGAACACAGTCAGCACAGAATGAACAGTGGCATCTGCTCACACGGCAGAAGGAGCAGCAGGGAAAGCTAGTGCTCTGCTTCTTCAGCACACAAGCAGCTTTGCAACGGGGTCACCATCATTGCAGTCTCTCCTCGGGTTCATACCTAAAAGTCCATTTGAATCCAAATTCTCAGGTGGTGTCTCTCAGCTGCCCAGCAGCACAGTTAGTACAGCACGAACGTTTGGCCTCTGCTCCCACAGCAGAAGAGCCAGGATTGAAAGCTGGTGCTGGACCTGTTCAGCACACAATCCCTTTTACATTGGTGCCTCCATCGTTGCTTTCACTGCTCACTTTCATACAGGAAAAGCATTGCACAGAATGAACAGTGGCATCTGCTCACACGGCAGAAGGAGCAGCAGGGAAAGCTAGTGCTCTGCTTCTTCAGCACACAAGCAGCTTTGCAACGGGGTCACCATCATTGCAGTCTCTCCCCTGTTTACTACCTAAAAGTCCATTTGAATCCAAATTCTCAGGTGGTGTCGCTCAGCTGCCCAGCAGCACAGTGAGTACAGCACGAACGTTTGGCCTCTGCTCCCACAGCAGAAGAGCCAGGATTGAAAGCTGGTGCTGGACCTGTTCAGCACACAATCCCCTTTACATTGGTGCCTCCATCGTTGCTTTCACTGCTAACACTCATACAGGAAAAGCATTTGAATAGAATCCGTCCAGAGCCTGCTCCCTGCTGGCAGCAACACAGCACAGAATGAACAGTGGCATCTGCTCACACGGCAGAAGAGCAGCAGGGAAAGCTAGTGCTCTGCTTCTTCAGCACACAAGCAGCTTTGCAACGGGGTCACCATCATTGCAGTTTCTCCTCGGTTTCCTACCTAAAAGTCCATTTGAATCCAAATTCTCAGGTGGTGTCTCTCAGCTGCCCAGCAGCACAGTTAGTACAGCACGAACGTTTGGCCTCTGCTCCCACAGCAGAAGAGACAGGATTGAAAGCTGGTGCTGGACCTGTTCAGCACACAATCCCTTTTACATTGGTGCATTCATCATTGCTTTCACTGCTCACTTTCATACAGGAAAAGCATTTGAATGGAATCAGTCCAGAGGCTGCTCTCTGCTGCGCAGGAGCACAGTCAGCACAGAATGAACAGTGGCATCTGCTCACACGGCAGAAGGAGCAGCAGGGAAAGCTAGTGCTCTGCTTCTTCAGCACACAAGCAGCTTTGCAACGGGGTCACCATCATTGCAGTCTCTCCTCGGGTTCATACCTAAAAGTCCATTTGAATCCAAATTCTCAGGTGGTGTCTCTCAGCTGCCCAGCAGCACAGTTAGTACAGCACGAACGTTTGGCCTCTGCTCCCACAGCAGAAGAGCCAGGATTGAAAGCTGGTGCTGGACCTGTTCAGCACACAATCCCTTTTACATTGGTGCCTCCATCGTTGCTTTCACTGCTCACTTTCATACAGGAAAAGCATTTGAATGGAATCAGTCCAGAGCCTGCTCTCTGCTGCGCAGGAACACAGTCAGCACAGAATGAACAGTGTTATCTGCTCACACGGCAGAAGGAGCAGCAGGGAAAGCTAGTGCTCTGCTTCTTCTGCACACAAGCAGCTTTGCAACGGGGTCACCATCATTGCAGTCTCTCCTCGGTTTCATACCTAAAAGTCCATTTGAATCCAAATTCTCAAGCGGTCTCAGCTGCCCAGCAGCACAGTGAGTACTGCACGAACGTTTGGCATCTGCTCCCACAGCAGAAGAGCAAGGATTGAAAGCTGGTGCTGGACCTGTTCAGCACACAATCCCCTTTACATTGGTGCATCCATCGTTGCTTTCACTGCTAACACTCGTACAGGAAAAGCATTTGAATAGAATCAGTCCTGAGGCTGCTCTCTGCTGCGCAGCAACACAGTCAGCACAGAATGAACAGTGGCATCTGCTCACACGGCAGAAGGAGCAGCAGGGAAAGCTAGTGCTCTGCTTCTTCAGCACACAAGCAGCTTTGCAACGGGGTCACCATCATTGCATTCTCTCCTCGGCTTCATACCTAAAAGTCCTTTTGAATCCGAATTCTCAGGTGGTGTCGCTCAGCTGCCCAGCAGCACAGTGAGTACAGCACGAACGTTTGGCCTCTGCTCCCACAGCAGAAGAGCCAGGATTGAAAGCTGGTGCTGGACCTGTTCAGCACACAATCCCTTTTACATTGGTGCATTCATCATTGCTTTCACTGCTCACTTTCATACAGGAAAAGCATTTGAATGGAATCAGTCCAGAGCCTGCTCTCTGCTGCGCAGGAACACAGTCAGCACAGAATGAAGAGTGGCATCTGCTCACACGGCAGAAGGAGCAGCAGGGAAAGCTAGTGCTCTGCTTCTTCAGCACACAAGCAGCTTTGCAACGGGGTCACCATCATTGCAGTCTCTCCTCGGGTTCATACCTAAAAGTCCATTTGAATCCAAATTCTCAGGTGGTGTCTCTCAGCTGCCCAGCAGCACAGTTAGTACAGCACGAACGTTTGGCCTCTGCTCCCACAGCAGAAGAGCCAGGATTGAAAGCTGGTGCTGGACCTGTTCAGCACACAATCCCTTTTACATTGGTGCCTCCATCGTTGCTTTCACTGCTCACTTTCATACAGGAAAAGCATTGCACAGAATGAACAGTGGCATCTGCTCACACGGCAGAAGGAGCAGCAGGGAAAGCTAGTGCTCTGCTTCTTCAGCACACAAGCAGCTTTGCAACGGGGTCACTATCATTGCAGTCTCTCCCCTGTTTCCTACCTAAAAGTCCATTTGAATCCAAATTCTCAGGTGGTGTCGCTCAGCTGCCCAGCAGCACAGTGAGTACAGCACGAACGTTTGGCCTCTGCTCCCACAGCAGAAGAGCCAGGATTGAAAGCTGGTGCTGGACCTGTTCAGCACACAATCCCCTTTACATTGGTGCCTCCATCGTTGCTTTCACTGCTAACACTCATACAGGAAAAGCATTTGAATAGAATCCGTCCAGAGCCTGCTCCCTGCTGGCAGCAACACAGCACAGAATGAACAGTGGCATCTGCTCACACGGCAGAAGAGCAGCAGGGAAAGCTAGTGCTCTGCTTCTTCAGCACACAAGCAGCTTTGCAACGGGGTCACCATCATTGCAGTTTCTCCTCGGTTTCCTACCTAAAAGTCCATTTGAATCCAAATTCTCAGGTGGTCTCTCTCAGCTGCCCAGCAGCACAGTTAGTACAGCACGAACGTTTGGCCTCTGCTCCCACAGCAGAAGAGACAGGATTGAAAGCTGGTGCTGGACCTGTTCAGCACACAATCCCTTTTACATTGGTGCATTCATCGTTGCTTTCACTGCTCACTTTCATACAGGAAAAGCATTTGAATGGAATCAGTCCAGAGGCTGCTCTCTGCTGCGCAGGAGCACAGTCAGCACAGAATGAACAGTGGCATCTGCTCACACGGCAGAAGGAGCAGCAGGGAAAGCTAGTGCTCTGCTTCTTCAGCACACAAGCAGCTTTGCAACGGGGTCACCATCATTGCAGTCTCTCCTCGGTTTCCTACCTAAAAGTCCATTTGAATCCAAATTCTCAGGTGGTGTCTCTCAGCTGCCCAGCAGCACAGTGAGTACAGCACGAACGTTTGGCCTCTGCTCCCACAGCAGAAGAGCCAGGATTGAAAGCTGGTGCTGGACCTGTTCAGCACACAATCCCTTTTACATTGGTGCCTCCATCGTTGCTTTCACTGCTCACTTTCATACAGGAAAAGCATTTGAATGGAATCAGTCCAGAGCCTGCTCTCTGCTGCGCAGGAACACAGTCAGCACAGAATGAACAGTGTTATCTGCTCACACGGCAGAAGGAGCAGCAGGGAAAGCTAGTGCTCTGCTTCTTCTGCACACAAGCAGCTTTGCAACGGGGTCACCATCATTGCAGTCTCTCCTCGGTTTCATACCTAAAAGTCCATTTGAATCCAAATTCTCAAGCGGTCTCAGCTGCCCAGCAGCACAGTGAGTACTGCACGAACGTTTGGCATCTGCTCCCACAGCAGAAGAGCAAGGATTGAAAGCTGGTGCTGGACCTGTTCAGCACACAATCCCCTTTACATTGGTGCATCCATCGTTGCTTTCACTGCTAACACTCGTACAGGAAAAGCATTTGAATAGAATCAGTCCTGAGGCTGCTCTCTGCTGCGCAGCAACACAGTCAGCACAGAATGAACAGTGGCATCTGCTCACACGGCAGAAGGAGCAGCAGGGAAAGCTAGTGCTCTGCTTCTTCAGCACACAAGCAGCTTTGCAACGGGGTCACCATCATTGCAGTCTCTCCTCGGCTTCATACCTAAAAGTCCTTTTGAATCCGAATTCTCAGGTGGTGTCGCTCAGCTGCCCAGCAGCACAGTGAGTACAGCACGAACGTTTGGCCTCTGCTCCCACAGCAGAAGAGCCAGGATTGAAAGCTGGTGCTGGACCTGTTCAGCACACAATCCCTTTTACATTGGTGCATTCATCATTGCTTTCACTGCTCACTTTCATACAGGAAAAGCATTTGAATGGAATCAGTCCAGAGCCTGCTCTCTGCTGCGCAGGAACACAGTCAGCACAGAATGAAGAGTGGCATCTGCTCACACGGCAGAAGGAGCAGCAGGGAAAGCTAGTGCTCTGCTTCTTCAGCACACAAGCAGCTTTGCAACGGGGTCACCATCATTGCAGTCTCTCCTCGGTTTCATACCTAAAAGTCCATTTGAATCCAAATTCTCAAGCCGTCTCAGCTGCGCAGCAGCACACTGAGTACAGCACGAACGTTTGGCCTCTGCTCCCACAGCAGAAGAGCAAGGATTGAAAGCTGGTGCTGGACCTGTTCAGCACACAATCCCCTTTACATTGGTGCATCCATCGTTGCTTTCACTGCTAACACTCGTACAGGAAAAGCATTTGAATAGAATCAGTCCAGAGCCTGCTCCCTGCTGGCAGCAACACAGCACAGAATGAACAGTGGCATCTGCTCACACGGCAGAAGGACCAGCAGGGAAAGCTAGTGCTGTGTCTCTTCAGCACACAAGCAGCTTTGCAACGGGGTCACCATCATTGCAGTCTCTCCTCGGGTTCATACCTAAAAGTCCATTTGAATCCAAATTCTCAGGTGGTGTCTCTCAGCTGCCCAGCAGCACAGTTAGTACAGCACGAACGTTTGGCCTCTGCTCCCACAGCAGAAGAGCCAGGATTGAAAGCTGGTGCTGGACCTGTTCAGCACACAATCCCTTTTACATTGGTGCCTCCATCGTTGCTTTCACTGCTCATTTTCATACAGGAAAAGCATTTGAATGGAATCAGTCCAGAGCCTGCTCTCTGCTGCGCAGGAACACAGTCAGCACAGAATGAACAGTGGCATCTGCTCACACGGCAGAAGGAGCAGCAGGGAAAGCTAGTGCTCTGCTTCTTCAGCACACAAGCAGCTTTTCAACGGGGTCACCATCATTGCAGTCTCTCCTCGGTTTCCTACCTAAAAGTCCATTTGAATCCAAATTCTCAAGCGGTCTCAGCTGCCCCGCTTCACAGTGAATACTGCACGAACGTTTGGCATCTGCTCCCACAGCAGAAGAGCAGGGATTGAAAGCTGGTGCTGGACCTGTTCAGCACACAATCCCCTTTACATTGGTGCATCCATCGTTGCTTTCACTGCTAACACTCGTACAGGAAAAGCATTTGAATAGAATCAGTCCAGAGCCTGCTCCCTGCTGGCAGCAACACAGCACAGAATGAACAGGGGCATCTGCTCACACGGCAGAAGGACCAGCAGGGAAAGCTAGTGCTGTGTCTCTTCAGCACACAAGCAGCTTTGCAACGGGGTCACCATCATTGCAGTCTCTCCTCGGGTTCATACCTAAAAGTCCATTTGAATCCAAATTCTCAGGTGGTGTCTCTCAGCTGCCCAGCAGCACAGTTAGTACAGCACGAACGTTTGGCCTCTGCTCCCACAGCAGAAGAGCCAGGATTGAAAGCTGGTGCTGGACCTGTTCAGCACACAATCACCTTTACATTGGTGCCTCCATCGTTGCTTTCACTGCTCACATTCATACAGGAAAAGCATTTGAATGGAATCAGTCCAGAGGCTGCTCTCTGCTGCGCAGCAACACAGTCAGCGCAGAATGAACAGTGGCATCTGCTCACACGGCAGAAGGAGCAGCAGGGAAAGCTAGTGCTCTGCTTCTTCAGCACACAAGCAGCTTTGCAACGAAGTCACCATCATTGCAGTCTCTCCTCGGCTTCATACCTAAAAGTCCTTTTGAATCCGAATTCTCAGGTGGTGTCGCTCAGCTGCCCAGCAGCACAGTTAGTACAGCACGAACGTTTGGCCTCTGCTCCCACAGCAGAAGAGCCAGGATTGAAAGCTGGTGCTGGACCTGTTCAGCACACAATCCCTTTTACATTGGTGCATTCATCGTTGCTTTCACTGCTCACTTTCATACAGGAAAAGCATTTGAATGGAATCAGTCCAGAGGCTGCTCTCTGCTGCGCAGGAACACAGTCAGCACAGAATGAACAGTGTTATCTGCTCACACGGCAGAAGGAGCAGCAGGGAAAGCTAGTGCTCTGCTTCTTCAGCACACAAGCAGCTTTGCAACGGGGTCACTATCATTGCAGTCTCTCCCCTGTTTCCTACCTAAAAGTCCATTTGAATCCAAATTCTCAGGTGGTGTCGCTCAGCTGCCCAGCAGCACAGTGAGTACAGCACGAACGTTTGGCCTCTGCTCCCACAGCAGAAGAGCCAGGATTGAAAGCTGGTGCTGGACCTGTTCAGCACACAATCCCCTTTACATTGGTGCCTCCATCGTTGCTTTCACTGCTAACACTCATACAGGAAAAGCATTTGAATAGAATCCGTCCAGAGCCTGCTCCCTGCTGGCAGCAACACAGCACAGAATGAACAGTGGCATCTGCTCACACGGCAGAAGAGCAGCAGGGAAAGCTAGTGCTCTGCTTCTTCAGCACACAAGCAGCTTTGCAACGGGGTCACCATCATTGCAGTTTCTCCTCGGTTTCCTACCTAAAAGTCCATTTGAATCCAAATTCTCAGGTGGTGTCTCTCAGCTGCCCAGCAGCACAGTTAGTACAGCACGAACGTTTGGCCTCTGCTCCCACAGCAGAAGAGACAGGATTGAAAGCTGGTGCTGGACCTGTTCAGCACACAATCCCTTTTACATTGGTGCATTCATCGTTGCTTTCACTGCTCACTTTCATACAGGAAAAGCATTTGAATGGAATCAGTCCAGAGGCTGCTCTCTGCTGCGCAGGAGCACAGTCAGCACAGAATGAACAGTGGCATCTGCTCACACGGCAGAAGGAGCAGCAGGGAAAGCTAGTGCTCTGCTTCTTCAGCACACAAGCAGCTTTGCAACGGGGTCACCATCATTGCAGTCTCTCCTCGGGTTCATACCTAAAAGTCCATTTGAATCCAAATTCTCAGGTGGTGTCTCTCAGCTGCCCAGCAGCACAGTTAGTACAGCACGAACGTTTGGCCTCTGCTCCCACAGCAGAAGAGCCAGGATTGAAAGCTGGTGCTGGACCTGTTCAGCACACAATCCCTTTTACATTGGTGCCTCCATCGTTGCTTTCACTGCTCACTTTCATACAGGAAAAGCATTTGAATGGAATCAGTCCAGAGCCTGCTCTCTGCTGCGCAGGAACACAGTCAGCACAGAATGAACAGTTTTATCTGCTCACACGGCAGAAGGAGCAGCAGGGAAAGCTAGTGCTCTGCTTCTTCTGCACACAAGCAGCTTTGCAACGGGGTCACCATCATTGCAGTCTCTCCTCGGTTTCATACCTAAAAGTCCATTTGAATCCAAATTCTCAAGCGGTCTCAGCTGCCCAGCAGCACAGTGAGTACTGCACGAACGTTTGGCATCTGCTCCCACAGCAGAAGAGCAAGGATTGAAAGCTGGTGCTGGACCTGTTCAGCACACAATCCCCTTTACATTGGTGCATCCATCGTTGCTTTCACTGCTAACACTCGTACAGGAAAAGCATTTGAATAGAATCAGTCCTGAGGCTGCTCTCTGCTGCGCAGCAACACAGTCAGCACAGAATGAACAGTGGCATCTGCTCACACGGCAGAAGGAGCAGCAGGGAAAGCTAGTGCTCTGCTTCTTCAGCACACAAGCAGCTTTGCAACGGGGTCACCATCATTGCAGTCTCTCCTCGGTTTCCTACCTAAAAGTCCATTTGAATCCAAATTCTCAGGTGGTCTCTCTCAGCTGCCCAGCAGCACAGTTAGTACAGCACGAACGTTTGGCCTCTGCTCCCACAGCAGAAGAGCCAGGATTGAAAGCTGGTGATGGACCTGTTCAGCACACAATCCCTTTTACATTGGTGCATTCATCGTTGCTTTCACTGCTCACTTTCATACAGGAAAAGCATTTGAATAGAATCAGTCCAGAGGCTGCTCTCTGCTGCGCAGGAACACAGTCAGCACAGAATGAACAGTGGCATCTGCTCACACGGCAGAAGGAGCAGCAGGGAAAGCTAGTGCTCTGCTTCTTCAGCACACAAGCAGCTTTGCAACGGGGTCACCATCATTGCAGTCTCTCCTCGGTTTCATACCTAAAAGTCCATTTGAATCCAAATTCTCAAGCCGTCTCAGCTGCGCAGCAGCACACTGAGTACAGCACGAACGTTTGGCCTCTGCTCCCACAGCAGAAGAGCAAGGATTGAAAGCTGGTGCTGGACCTGTTCAGCACACAATCCCCTTTACATTGGTGCATCCATCGTTGCTTTCACTGCTAACACTCGTACAGGAAAAGCATTTGAATAGAATCAGTCCAGAGCCTGCTCCCTGCTGGCAGCAACACAGCACAGAATGAACAGTGGCATCTGCTCACACGGCAGAAGGACCAGCAGGGAAAGCTAGTGCTGTGTCTCTTCAGCACACAAGCAGCTTTGCAACGGGGTCACCATCATTGCAGTCTCTCCTCGGGTTCATACCTAAAAGTCCATTTGAATCCAAATTCTCAGGTGGTGTCTCTCAGCTGCCCAGCAGCACAGTTAGTACAGCACGAACGTTTGGCCTCTGCTCCCACAGCAGAAGAGCCAGGATTGAAAGCTGGTGCTGGACCTGTTCAGCACACAATCCCTTTTACATTGGTGCCTCCATCGTTGCTTTCACTGCTCATTTTCATACAGGAAAAGCATTTGAATGGAATCAGTCCAGAGGCTGCTCTCTGCTGCGCAGCAACACAGTCAGCACAGAATGAACAGTGGCATCTGCTCACACGGCAGAAGGAGCAGCAGGGAAAGCTAGTGCTCTGCTTCTTCAGCACACAAGCAGCTTTTCAACGGGGTCACCATCATTGCAGTCTCTCCTCGGTTTCCTACCTAAAAGTCCATTTGAATCCAAATTCTCAAGCGGTCTCAGCTGCCCAGCTTCACAGTGAATACTGCACGAACGTTTGGCATCTGCTCCCACAGCAGAAGAGCAGGGATTGAAAGCTGGTGCTGGACCTGTTCAGCACACAATCCCCTTTACATTGGTGCATCCATCGTTGCTTTCACTGCTAACACTCGTACAGGAAAAGCATTTGAATAGAATCAGTCCAGAGCCTGCTCCCTGCTGGCAGCAACAGAGCACAGAATGAACAGGGGCATCTGCTCACACGGCAGAAGGACCAGCAGGGAAAGCTAGTGCTGTGTCTCTTCAGCACACAAGCAGCTTTGCAACGGGGTCACCATCATTGCAGTCTCTCCTCGGGTTCATACCTAAAAGTCCATTTGAATCCAAATTCTCAGGTGGTGTCTCTCAGCTGCCCAGCAGCACAGTTAGTACAGCACGAACGTTTGGCCTCTGCTCCCACAGCAGAAGAGCCAGGATTGAAAGCTGGTGCTGGACCTGTTCAGCACACAATCACCTTTACATTGGTGCCTCCATCGTTGCTTTCACTGCTCACATTCATACAGGAAAAGCATTTGAATGGAATCAGTCCAGAGGCTGCTCTCTGCTGCGCAGCAACACAGTCAGCGCAGAATGAACAGTGGCATCTGCTCACACGGCAGAAGGAGCAGCAGGGAAAGCTAGTGCTCTGCTTCTTCAGCACACAAGCAGCTTTGCAACAAAGTCACCATCATTGCAGTCTCTCCTCGGCTTCATACCTAAAAGTCCTTTTGAATCCGAATTCTCAGGTGGTGTCGCTCAGCTGCCCAGCAGCACAGTTAGTACAGCACGAACGTTTGGCCTCTGCTCCCACACCAGAAGAGCCAGGATTGAAAGCTGGTGCTGGACCTGTTCAGCACACAATCCCTTTTACATTGGTGCATTCATCGTTGCTTTCACTGCTCACTTTCATACAGGAAAAGCATTTGAATGGAATCAGTCCAGAGGCTGCTCTCTGCTGCGCAGGAACACAGTCAGCACAGAATGAACAGTGGCATCTGCTCACACGGCAGAAGGACCAGCAGGGAAAGCTAGTGCTCTGCTTCTTCAGCACACAAGCAGCTTTGCAACGGGGTCACCATCATTGCAGTCTCTCCTCGGGTTCATACCTAAAAGTCCATTTGAATCCAAATTCTCAGGTGGTGTCTCTCAGCTGCCCAGCAGCACAGTTAGTACAGCACGAACGTTTGGCCTCTGCTCCCACAGCAGAAGAGCCAGGATTGAAAGCTGGTGCTGGACCTGTTCAGCACACAATCCCTTTTACATTGGTGCCTCCATCGTTGCTTTCACTGCTCATTTTCATACAGGAAAAGCATTTGAATGGAATCAGTCCAGAGCCTGCTCTCTGCTGCGCAGGAACACAGTCAGCACAGAATGAACAGTGTTATCTGCTCACACGGCAGAAGGAGCAGCAGGGAAAGCTAGTGCTCTGCTTCTTCAGCACACAAGCAGCTTTGCAACGGGGTCACCATCATTGCAGTCTCTCCTCGGTTTCATACCTAAAAGTCCATTTGAATCCAAATTCTCAAGCGGTCTCAGCTGCCCAGCAGCACAGTGAGTACTGCACGAACGTTTGGCATCTGCTCCCACAGCAGAAGAGCCAGGATTGAAAGCTGGTGCTGGACCTGTTCAGCACACAATCCCTTTTACATTGGTGCATTCATCGTTGCTTTCACTGCTCACTTTCATACAGGAAAAGCATTTGAATGGAATCAGTCCAGAGCCTGCTCTCTGCTGCGCAGGAACACAGTCAGCACAGAATGAACAGTGGCATCTGCTCACACGGCAGAAGGAGCAGCAGGGAAAGCTAGTGCTCTGCTTCTTCAGCACACAAGCAGCTTTTCAACGGGGTCACCATCATTGCAGTCTCTCCTCTGTTTCATACCTAAAAGTCCATTTGAATCCAAATTCTCAAGCGGTCTCAGCTGCCCAGCTTCACAGTGAGTACTGCACGAACGTTTGGCATCTGCTCCCACAGCAGAAGAGCAGGGATTGAAAGCTGGTGCTGGACCTGTTCAGCACACAATCCCCTTTACATTGGTGCATCCATCGTTGCTTTCACTGCTAACACTCGTACAGGAAAAGCATTTGAATAGAATCAGTCCTGAGGCTGCTCTCTGCTGCGCAGCAACACAGTCAGCACAGAATGAAGAGTGGCATCTGCTCACACGGCAGAAGGAGCAGCAGGGAAAGCTAGTGCTCTGCTTCTTCAGCACACAAGCAGCTTTGCAACGGGGTCACCATCATTGCAGTCTCTCCTCGGTTTCCTACCTAAAAGTCCATTTGAATCCAAATTCTCAGGTGGTGTCTCTCAGCTGCCCAGCAGCACAGTTAGTACAGCACAAACGTTTGGCCTCTGCTCCCACAGCAGAAGAGCCAGGATTGAAAGCTGGTGATGGACCTGTTCAGCACACAATCCCTTTTACATTGGTGCATTCATCGTTGCTTTCACTGCTCACTTTCATACAGGAAAAGCATTTGAATAGAATCAGTCCAGAGGCTGCTCTCTGCTGCGCAGCAACACAGTCAGCACAGAATGAACAGTGGCATCTGCTCACACAGCAGAAGGACCAGCAGGGAAAGCTAGTGCTCTGCTTCTTCAGCACACAAGCAGCTTTTCAACGGGGTCACCATCATTGCAGTCTCTCCTCGGGTTCATACCTAAAAGTCCATTTGAATCCAAATTCTCAGGTGGTGTCTCTCAGCTGCCCAGCAGCACAGTTAGTACAGCACGAACGTTTGGCCTCTGCTCCCACAGCAGAAGAGCCAGGATTAAAAGCTGGTGCTGGACCTGTTCAGCACACAATCACCTTTACATTGGTGCCTCCATCGTTGCTTTCACTGCTCACATTCATACAGGAAAAGCATTTGAATGGAATCAGTCCAGAGGCTGCTCTCTGCTGCGCAGCAACACTGTCAGCACAGAATGAAGAGTGGCATCTGCTCACACGGCAGAAGGAGCAGCAGGGAAAGCTAGTGCTCTGCTTCTTCAGCACACAAGCAGCTTTGCAACGGGGTCACCATCATTGCAGTCTCTCCTCGGTTTCATACCTAAAAGTCCATTTGAATCCAAATTCTCAAGCCGTCTCAGCTGCCCAGCAGCACAGTTAGTACAGCACGAACGTTTGGCCTCTGCTCCCACAGCAGAAGAGCAAGGATTGAAAGCTGGTGCTGGACCTGTTCAGCACACAATCCCCTTTACATTGGTGCATCCATCGTTGCTTTCACTGCTAACACTCATACAGGAAAAGCATTTGAATAGAATCCGTCCAGAGCCTGCTCCCTGCTGGCAGCAACACAGCACAGAATGAACAGTGGCATCTGCTCACACGGCAGAAGAGCAGCAGGGAAAGCTAGTGCTCTGCTTCTTCAGCACACAAGCAGCTTTGCAACGGGGTCACCATCATTGCAGTCTCTCCTCGGTTTCATACCTAAAAGTCCATTTGAATCCAAATTCTCAGGTGGTGTCTCTCAGCTGCCCAGCAGCACAGTTAGTACAGCACGAACGTTTGGCCTCTGCTCCCACAGCAGAAGAGCCAGGATTGAAAGCTGGTGCTGGACCTGTTCAGCACACAATCCCTTTTACATTGGTGCCTCCATCGTTGCTTTCACTGCTCACTTTCATACAGGAAAAGCATTTGAATAGAATCAGTCCAGAGGCTGCTCTCTGCTGCGCAGGAACACAGTCAGCACAGAATGAACAGTGGCATCTGCTCACACGGCAGAAGGAGCAGCAGGGAAAGCTAGTGCTCTGCTTCTTCTGCACACAAGCAGCTTTGCAACGGGGTCACCATCATTGCAGTCTCTCCTCGGTTTCATACCTAAAAGTCCATTTCAATCCAAATTCTCAAGCGGTCTCAGCTGCCCAGCAGCACAGTGAGTACTGCACGAACGTTTGGCATCTGCTCCCACAGCAGAAGAGCAAGGATTGAAAGCAGGTGCTGGACCTGTTCAGCACACAATCCCCTTTACAGTGGTGCATCCATCGTTGCTTTCACTGCTCACTTTCATACAGGAAAAGCATTTGAATGGAATCAGTCCTGAGGCTGCTCTCTGCTGCGCAGCAACACAGTCAGCACAGAATGAACAGTGGCATCTGCTCACACGGCAGAAGGAGCAGCAGGGAAAGCTAGTGCTCTGCTTCTTCAGCACACAAGCAGCTTTGCAACGGGGTCACCATCATTGCAGTCTCTCCTCGGGTTCATACCTAAAAGTCCATTTGAATCCAAATTCTCAGGTGGTGTCTCTCAGCTGCCCAGCAGCACAGTTAGTACAGCACGAACGTTTGGCCTCTGCTCCCACAGCAGAAGAGGCAGGATTGAAAGCTGGTGCTGGACCTGTTCAGCACACAATCCCTTTTACATTGGTGCATTCATCGTTGCTTTCACTGCTCACTTTCATACAGGAAAAGCATTTGAATAGAATCAGTCCAGAGGCTGCTCTCTGCTGCGCAGGAACACAGTCAGCACAGAATGAAGAGTGGCATCTGCTCACACGGCAGAAGGAGCAGCAGGGAAAGCTAGTGCTCTGCTTCTTCAGCACACAAGCAGCTTTGCAACGGGGTCACCATCATTGCAGTCTCTCCTCGGTTTCATACCTAAAAGTCCATTTGAATCCAAATTCTCAAGCCGTCTCAGCTGCCCAGCAGCACAGTGAGTACAGCACGAACGTTTGGCCTCTGCTCCCACAGCAGAAGAGCAAGGATTGAAAGCTGGTGCTGGACCTGTTCAGCACACAATCCCCTTTACATTGGTGCATCCATCGTTGCTTTCACTGCTAACACTCGTACAGGAAAAGCATTTGAATAGAATCAGTCCAGAGCCTGCTCCCTGCTGGCAGCAACACAGCACAGAATGAACAGGGGCATCTGCTCACACGGCAGAAGGAGCAGCAGGGAAAGCTAGTGCTCTGCTTCTTCAGCACACAAGCAGCTTTGCAACGGGGTCACCATCATTGCAGTCTCTCCTCGGTTTCATACCTAAAAGTCCATTTCAATCCAAATTCTCAGGTGGTGTCGCTCAGCTGCCCAGCAGCACAGTTAGTACAGCACGAACGTTTGGCCTCTGCTGGCACAGCAGAAGAGCCAGGATTGAAAGCTGGTGCTGGACCTGTTCAGCACACAATCCCCTTTACATTGGTGCCTCCATCGTTGCTTTCACTGCTCACTTTCATACAGGAAAAGCATTTGAATGGAATCAGTCCAGAGCCTGCTCTCTGCTGCGCAGGAACACAGTCAGCACAGAATGAACAGTGGCATCTGCTCACACGGCAGAAGGAGCAGCAGGGAAAGCTAGTGCTCTGCTTCTTCAGCACACAAGCAGCTTTGCAACGGGGTCACCATCATTGCAGTCTCTCCTCGGTTTCATACCTAAAAGTCCATTTGAATCCAAATTCTCAAGCGGTCTCAGCTGCCCAGCAGCACAGTGAGTACTGCACGAACGTTTGGCATCTGCTCCCACAGCAGAAGAGCAAGGATTGAAAGCTGGTGCTGGACCTGTTCAGCACACAATCCCCTTTACATTGGTGCATCCATCGTTGCTTTCACTGCTAACACTCGTACAGGAAAAGCAATTGAATAGAATCAGTCCTGAGGCTGCTCTCTGCTGCGCAGCAACACAGTCAGCACAGAATGAACAGGGGCATCTGCTCACACGGCAGAAGGACCAGCAGGGAAAGCTAGTGCTGTGTCTCTTCAGCACACAAGCAGCTTTGCAACGGGGTCACCATCATTGCAGCCTCTCCTCGGTTTCCTACCTAAAAGTCCATTTGAATCCAAATTCTCAGGTGGTGTCTCTCAGCCTTATAGCCGCACAGTGAGTACAGCACGAACGTTTGGCCTCTGCTCCCACAGCAGAAGAGCCAGGATTGAAAGCTGGTGCTGGACCTGTTCAGCACACAATCCCTTTTACATTGGTGCATTCATCGTTGCTTTCACTGCTCACTTTCATACAGGAAAAGCATTTGAATAGAATCAGTCCAGAGGCTGCTCTCTGCTGCGCAGCAACACAGTCAGCACAGAATGAACAGTGGCATCTGCTCACACGGCAGAAGGACCAGCAGGGAAAGCTAGTGCTCTGCTTCTTCAGCACACAAGCAGCTTTGCAACGGGGTCACCATCATTGCAGTCTCTCCTCGGGTTCATACCTAAAAGTCCATTTGAATCCAAATTCTCAGGTGGTGTCTCTCAGCTGCCCAGCAGCACAGTTAGTACAGCACGAACGTTTGGCCTCTGCTCCCACAGCAGAAGAGCCAGGATTGAAAGCTGGTGATGGACCTGTTCAGCACACAATCCCTTTTACATTGGTGCATTCATCGTTGCTTTCACTGCTCACTTTCATACAGGAAAAGCATTTGAATAGAATCAGTCCAGAGGCTGCTCTCTGCTGCGCAGGAACACAGCACAGAATGAACAGTGTTATCTGCTCACACGGCAGAAGGAGCAGCAGGGAAAGCTAGTGCTCTGCTTCTTCAGCACACAAGCAGCTTTGCAACGGGGTCACCATCATTGCAGTCTCTCCTCGGTTTCATACCTAAAAGTCCATTTCAATCCAAATTCTCAAGCGGTCTCAGCTGCCCAGCAGCACAGTGAGTACAGCACTAACGTTTGGCCTCTGCTCCCACAGCAGAAGAGCCAGGTTTGAAAGCTGGTGCTGGACCTGTTCAGCACACAATCCCCTTTACATTGGTGCCTCCATCGTTGCTTTCACTGCTCACATTCATGCAGGAAAAGCATTTGAATGGAATCAGTCCAGAGGCTGCTCTCTGCTGTGCAGGAACACAGTCAACACAGAATGAACAGTGGCATCTGCTCACACGGCAGAAGGAGCAGCAGGGAAAGCTAGTGCTCTGCTTCTTCAGCACACAAGCAGCTTTGCAACGGGGTCACCATCATTGCAGTCTCTCCTCGGGTTCATACCTAAAAGTCCATTTGAATCCAAATTCTCAAGCGGTCTCAGCTGCCCAGCAGCACAGTGAGTACGGCACGAACGTTTGGCTTCTGCTCCCACAGCAGAAGAGCAAGGATTGAAAGCTGGTGATGGACCTGTTCAGCACACAATCCCCTTTACATTGGTGCATCCATCGTTGCTTTCACTGCTAACACTCGTACAGGAAAAGCATTTGAATAGAATCAGTCCAGAGCCTGCTCCCTGCTGGCAGCAACACAGCACAGAATGAACAGGGGCATCTGCTCACACGGCAGAAGGAGCAGCAGGGAAAGCTAGTGCTCTGCTTCTTCAGCACACAAGCAGCTTTGCAACGGGGTCACCATCATTGCAGTCTCTCCTCGGTTTCATACCTAAAAGTCCATTTCAATCCAAATTCTCAGGTGGTGTCGCTGAGCTGCCCAGCAGCACAGTTAGTACAGCACGAACGTTTGGCCTCTGCTGGCACAGCAGAAGAGCCAGGATTGAAAGCTGGTGCTGGACCTGTTCAGCACACAAACCCCTTTACATTGGTGCATCCATCGTTGCTTTCACTGCTAACACTCGTACAGGAAAAGCATTTGAATGGAATCAGTCCAGAGCCTGCTCTCTGCTGCGCAGGAACACAGCACAGAATGAACAGTGGCATCTGCTCACACGGCAGAAGGAGCAGCAGGGAAAGCTAGTGCTCTGCTTCTTCAGCACACAAGCAGCTTTGCAACGGGGTCACCATCATTGCAGTCTCTCCTCGGTTTCATACCTAAAAGTCCATTTGAATCCAAATTCTCAAGCGGTCTCAGCTGCCCAGCAGCACAGTGAGTACTGCACGAACGTTTGGCATCTGCTCCCACAGCAGAAGAGCAGGGATTGAAAGCTGGTGCTGGACCTGTTCAGCACACAATCCCCTTTACATTGGTGCATCCATCGTTGCTTTCACTGCTAACACTCGTACAGGAAAAGCATTTGAATAGAATCAGTCCTGAGGCTGCTCTCTGCTGCGCAGCAACACAGTCAGCACAGAATGAAGAGTGGCATCTGCTCACACGGCAGAAGGAGCAGCAGGGAAAGCTAGTGCTCTGCTTCTTCAGCACACAAGCAGCTTTGCAACGGGGTCACCATCATTGCAGTCTCTCCTCGGTTTCCTACCTAAAAGTCCATTTGAATCCAAATTCTCAGGTGGTGTCTCTCAGCTGCCCAGCAGCACAGTTAGTACAGCACGAACGTTTGGCCTCTGCTCCCACAGCAGAAGAGCCAGGATTGAAAGCTGGTGCTGGACCTGTTCAGCACACAATCCCTTTTACATTGGTGCATTCATCGTTGCTTTCACTGCTCACTTTCATACAGGAAAAGCATTTGAATAGAATCAGTCCAGAGGCTGCTCTCTGCTGCGCAGCAACACAGTCAGCACAGAATGAACAGTGGCATCTGCTCACACGGCAGAAGGACCAGCAGGGAAAGCTAGTGCTCTGCTTCTTCAGCACACAAGCAGCTTTGCAACGGGGTCACCATCATTGCAGTCTCTCCTCGGGTTCATACCTAAAAGTCCATTTGAATCCAAATTCTCAGGTGGTGTCTCTCAGCTGCCCAGCAGCACAGTTAGTACAGCACGAACGTTTGGCCTCTGCTCCCACAGCAGAAGAGCCAGGATTGAAAGCTGGTGCTGGACCTGTTCAGCACGCAATCCCTTTTACATTGGTGCATTCATCGTTGCTTTCACTGCTCACTTTCATACAGGAAAAGCATTTGAATGGAATCAGTCCAGAGCCTGCTCTCTGCTGCGCAGGAACACAGTCAGCACAGAATGAACAGTGGCATCTGCTCACACGGCAGAAGGAGCAGCAGGGAAAGCTAGTGCTCTGCTTCTTCAGCACACAAGCAGCTTTGCAACGGGGTCACCATCATTGCAGTCTCTCCTCGGTTTCATACCTAAAAGTCCATTTGAATCCAAATTCTCAAGCGGTCTCAGCTGCCCAGCAGCACAGTGAGTACTGCACGAACGTTTGGCATCTGCTCCCACAGCAGAAGAGCAAGGATTGAAAGCTGGTGCTGGACCTGTTCAGCACACAATCCCCTTTACATTGGTGCATCCATCGTTGCTTTCACTGCTAACACTCGTACAGGAAAAGCATTTGAATAGAATCAGTCCTGAGGCTGCTCTCTGCTGCGCAGCAACACAGTCAGCACAGAATGAACAGTGGCATCTGCTCACACGGCAGAAGGAGCAGCAGGGAAAGCTAGTGCTCTGCTTCTTCAGCACACAAGCAGCTTTGCAACGGGGTCACCATCATTGCAGTCTCTCCTCGGTTTCATACCTAAAAGTACATTTGAATCCAAATTCTCAAGCGGTCTCAGCTGCCCAGCAGCACAGTGAGTACAGCACGAACGTTTGGCATCTGCTCCCACAGCAGAAGAGCAAGGATTGAAAGCTGGTGCTGGACCTGTTCAGCACACAATCCCCTTTACATTGGTGCATCCATCGTTGCTTTCACTGCTAACACTCGTACAGGAAAAGCATTTGAATAGAATCAGTCCTGAGGCTCCTCTCTGCTGCGCAGCAACACAGTCAGCACAGAATGAACAGTGGCATCTGCTCACACGGCAGAAGGAGCAGCAGGGAAAGCTAGTACTCTGCTTCTTCAGCACACAAGCACCTTTGCAACGGGGTCACCATCATTGCAGTCTCTCCTCGGGTTCATACCTAAAAGTCCATTTGAATCCAAATTCTCAGGTGGTGTCTCTCAGCTGCCCAGCAGCACAGTTAGTACAGCACGAACGTTTGGCCTCTGCTCCCACAGCAGAAGAGCCAGGATTGAAAGCTGGTGATGGACCTGTTCAGCACACAATCCCTTTTACATTGGTGCATTCATCGTTGCTTTCACTGCTCACTTTCATACAGGAAAAGCATTTGAATAGAATCAGTCCAGAGGCTGCTCTCTGCTGCGCAGGAACACAGTCAGCACAGATTGAACAGTGGCATCTGCTCACACGGCAGAAGGAGCAGCAGGGAAAGCTAGTGCTCTGCTTCTTCAGCACACAAGCAGCTTTGCAACGGGGTCACCATCATTGCAGTCTCTCCTCGGGTTCATGCCTAAAAGTCCATTTGAATCCAAATTCTCAAGCGGTCTCAGCTGCCCAGCAGCACAGTGAGTACTGCACGAACGTTTGGCCTCTGCTCCCACAGCAGAAGAGCAAGGATTGAAAGCTGGTGCTGGACCTGTTCAGCACACAATCCCCTTTACATTGGTGCATCCATCGTTGCTTTCACTGCTAACACTCGTACAGGAAAAGCATTTGAATAGAATCAGTCCAGAGCCTGCTCCCTGCTGGCAGCAACACAGCACAGAATGAACAGGGGCATCTGCTCACACGGCAGAAGGACCAGCAGGGAAAGCTAGTGCTGTGTCTCTTCAGCACACAAGCAGCTTTGCAACGGGGTCACCATCATTGCAGTCTCTCCTCGGTTTCATACCTAAAAGTCCATTTGAATCCAAATTCTCAGGTGGTGTCTCTCAGCTGCCCAGCAGCACAGTTAGTACAGCACTAACGTTTGGCCTCTGCTCCCACAGCAGAAGAGCCAGGATTGAAAGCTGGTGCTGGACCTGTTCAGCACACAATCACCTTTACATTGGTGCCTCCATCGTTGCTTTCACTGCTCACATTCATGCAGGAAAAGCATTTGAATGGAATCAGTCCAGAGGCTGCTCTCTGCTGTGCAGGAACACAGTCAACACAGAATGAACAGTGGCATCTGCTCACACGGCAGAAGGAGCAGCAGGGAAAGCTAGTGCTCTGCTTCTTCAGCACACAAGCAGCTTTGCAACGGGGTCACCATCATTGCAGTCTCTCCTCGGGTTCATACCTAAAAGTCCATTTGAATCCAAATTCTCAGGTGGTGTCTCTCAGCTGCCCAGCAGCACAGTTAGTACAGCACGAACGTTTGGCCTCTGCTCCCACAGCAGAAGAGCCAGGATTGAAAGCTGGTGCTGGACCTGTTCAGCACACAATCCCCTTTACATTGGTGCCTCCATCGTTGCTTTCACTGCTCACTTTCATACAGGAAAAGCATTTGAATGGAATCAGTCCAGAGCCTGCTCTCTGCTGCGCAGGAACACAGTCAGCACAGAATGAACAGTGTTATCTGCTCACACGGCAGAAGGAGCAGCAGGGAAAGCTAGTGCTCTGCTTCTTCAGCACACAAGCAGCTTTGCAACGGGGTCACCATCATTGCAGTCTCTCCTCGGTTTCCTACCTAAAAGTACATTTGAATCCAAATTCTCAAGCGGTCTCAGCTGCCCAGCAGCACAGTGAGTACGGCACGAACGTTTGGCATCTGCTCCCACAGCAGAAGAGCAAGGATTGAAAGCTGGTGCTGGACCTCTTCAGCACACAATCCCCTTTACATTGGTGCATCCATCGTTGCTTTCACTGCTAACACTCGTACAGGAAAAGCATTTGAATAGAATCAGTCCTGAGGCTGCTCTCTGCTGCGCAGCAACACAGTCAGCACAGAATGAACAGTGGCATCTGCTCACACGGCAGAAGGACCAGCAGGGAAAGCTAGTGCTCTGCTTCTTCAGCACACAAGCAGCTTTGCAACGGGGTCACCATCATTGCAGTCTCTCCTCGGGTTCATACCTAAAAGTCCATTTGAATCCAAATTCTCAGGTGGTGTCTCTCAGCTGCCCAGCAGCACAGTTAGTACAGCACGAACGTTTGGCCTCTGCTCCCACAGCAGAAGAGCCAGGATTGAAAGCTGGTGCTGGACCTGTTCAGCACGCAATCCCTTTTACATTGGTGCATTCATCGTTGCTTTCACTGCTCACTTTCATACAGGAAAAGCATTTGAATGGAATCAGTCCAGAGCCTGCTCTCTGCTGCGCAGGAACACAGTCAGCACAGAATGAACAGTGGCATCTGCTCACACGGCAGAAGGAGCAGCAGGGAAAGCTAGTGCTCTGCTTCTTCAGCACACAAGCAGCTTTGCAACGGGGTCACCATCATTGCAGTCTCTCCTCGGTTTCATACCTAAAAGTCCATTTGAATCCAAATTCTCAAGCGGTCTCAGCTGCCCAGCAGCACAGTGAGTACTGCACGAACGTTTGGCATCTGCTCCCACAGCAGAAGAGCAAGGATTGAAAGCTGGTGCTGGACCTGTTCAGCACACAATCCCCTTTACATTGGTGCATCCATCGTTGCTTTCACTGCTAACACTCGTACAGGAAAAGCATTTGAATAGAATCAGTCCTGAGGCTGCTCTCTGCTGCGCAGGAACACAGTCAGCACAGAATGAACAGTGGCATCTGCTCACACGGCAGAAGGAGCAGCAGGGAAAGCTAGTGCTCTGCTTCTTCAGCACACAAGCAGCTTTGCAACGGGGTCACCATCATTGCAGTCTCTCCTCGGTTTCATACCTAAAAGTACATTTGAATCCAAATTCTCAAGCGGTCTCAGCTGCCCAGCAGCACAGTGAGTACAGCACGAACGTTTGGCATCTGCTCCCACAGCAGAAGAGCAAGGATTGAAAGCTGGTGCTGGACCTGTTCAGCACACAATCCCCTTTACATTGGTGCATCCATCGTTGCTTTCACTGCTAACACTCGTACAGGAAAAGCATTTGAATAGAATCAGTCCTGAGGCTCCTCTCTGCTGCGCAGCAACACAGTCAGCACAGAATGAACAGTGGCATCTGCTCACACGGCAGAAGGAGCAGCAGGGAAAGCTAGTACTCTGCTTCTTCAGCACACAAGCACCTTTGCAACGGGGTCACCATCATTGCAGTCTCTCCTCGGGTTCATACCTAAAAGTCCATTTGAATCCAAATTCTCAGGTGGTGTCTCTCAGCTGCCCAGCAGCACAGTTAGTACAGCACGAACGTTTGGCCTCTGCTCCCACAGCAGAAGAGCCAGGATTGAAAGCTGGTGATGGACCTGTTCAGCACACAATCCCTTTTACATTGGTGCATTCATCGTTGCTTTCACTGCTCACTTTCATACAGGAAAAGCATTTGAATAGAATCAGTCCAGAGGCTGCTCTCTGCTGCGCAGGAACACAGTCAGCACAGATTGAACAGTGGCATCTGCTCACACGGCAGAAGGAGCAGCAGGGAAAGCTAGTGCTCTGCTTCTTCAGCACACAAGCAGCTTTGCAACGGGGTCACCATCATTGCAGTCTCTCCTCGGTTTCATGCCTAAAAGTCCATTTGAATCCAAATTCTCAAGCGGTCTCAGCTGCCCAGCAGCACAGTGAGTACTGCACGAACGTTTGGCCTCTGCTCCCACAGCAGAAGAGCAAGGATTGAAAGCTGGTGCTGGACCTGTTCAGCACACAATCCCCTTTACATTGGTGCATCCATCGTTGCTTTCACTGCTAACACTCGTACAGGAAAAGCATTTGAATAGAATCAGTCCAGAGCCTGCTCCCTGCTGGCAGCAACACAGCACAGAATGAACAGGGGCATCTGCTCACACGGCAGAAGGACCAGCAGGGAAAGCTAGTGCTGTGTCTCTTCAGCACACAAGCAGCTTTGCAACGGGGTCACCATCATTGCAGTCTCTCCTCGGTTTCATACCTAAAAGTCCATTTGAATCCAAATTCTCAGGTGGTGTCTCTCAGCTGCCCAGCAGCACAGTTAGTACAGCACTAACGTTTGGCCTCTGCTCCCACAGCAGAAGAGCCAGGATTGAAAGCTGGTGCTGGACCTGTTCAGCACACAATCACCTTTACATTGGTGCCTCCATCGTTGCTTTCACTGCTCACATTCATGCAGGAAAAGCATTTGAATGGAATCAGTCCAGAGGCTGCTCTCTGCTGTGCAGGAACACAGTCAACACAGAATGAACAGTGGCATCTGCTCACACGGCAGAAGGAGCAGCAGGGAAAGCTAGTGCTCTGCTTCTTCAGCACACAAGCAGCTTTGCAACGGGGTCACCATCATTGCAGTCTCTCCTCGGGTTCATACCTAAAAGTCCATTTGAATCCAAATTCTCAGGTGGTGTCTCTCAGCTGCCCAGCAGCACAGTTAGTACAGCACGAACGTTTGGCCTCTGCTCCCACAGCAGAAGAGCCAGGATTGAAAGCTGGTGCTGGACCTGTTCAGCACACAATCCCCTTTACATTGGTGCCTCCATCGTTGCTTTCACTGCTCACTTTCATACAGGAAAAGCATTTGAATGGAATCAGTCCAGAGCCTGCTCTCTGCTGCGCAGGAACACAGTCAGCACAGAATGAACAGTGTTATCTGCTCACACGGCAGAAGGAGCAGCAGGGAAAGCTAGTGCTCTGCTTCTTCAGCACACAAGCAGCTTTGCAACGGGGTCACCATCATTGCAGTCTCTCCTCGGTTTCCTACCTAAAAGTCCATTTGAATCCAAATTCTCAAGCGGTCTCAGCTGCCCAGCAGCACAGTGAGTACGGCACGAACGTTTGGCATCTGCTCCCACAGCAGAAGAGCAAGGATTGAAAGCTGGTGCTGGACCTCTTCAGCACACAATCCCCTTTACATTGGTGCATCCATCGTTGCTTTCACTGCTAACACTCGTACAGGAAAAGCATTTGAATAGAATCAGTCCTGAGGCTGCTCTCTGCTGCGCAGCAACACAGTCAGCACAGAATGAACAGTGGCATCTGCTCACACGGCAGAAGGAGCAGCAGGGAAAGCTAGTGCTCTGCTTCTTCAGCACACAAGCAGCTTTGCAACGGGGTCACCATCATTGCAGTCTCTCCTCGGTTTCATACCTAAAAGTCCATTTGAATCCAAATTCTCAGGTGGTGTCTCTCAGCTGCCCAGCAGCACAGTTAGTACAGCACGAACGTTTGGCCTCTGCTCCCACAGCAGAAGAGCCAGGATTGAAAGCTGGTGATGGACCTGTTCAGCACACAATCCCTTTTACATTGGTGCATTCATCGTTGCTTTCACTGCTCACTTTCATACAGGAAAAGCATTTGAATAGAATCAGTCCAGAGGCTGCTCTCTGCTGCGCAGCAACACAGTCAGCACAGATTGAACAGTGGCATCTGCTCACACGGCAGAAGGAGCAGCAGGGAAAGCTAGTGCTCTGCTTCTTCAGCACACAAGCAGCTTTGCAACGGGGTCACCATCATTGCAGTCTCTCCTCGGTTTCATGCCTAAAAGTCCATTTGAATCCAAATTCTCAAGCGGTCTCAGCTGCCCAGCAGCACAGTGAGTACTGCACGAACGTTTGGCCTCTGCTCCCACAGCAGAAGAGCAAGGATTGAAAGCTGGTGCTGGACCTGTTCAGCACACAATCCCCTTTACATTGGTGCATCCATCGTTGCTTTCACTGCTAACACTCGTACAGGAAAAGCATTTGAATAGAATCAGTCCAGAGCCTGCTCCCTGCTGCGCAGCAACACAGCACAGAATGAACAGGGGCATCTGCTCACACGGCAGAAGGACCAGCAGGGAAAGCTAGTGCTGTGTCTCTTCAGCACACAAGCAGCTTTGCAACGGGGTCACCATCATTGCAGTCTCTCCTCGGTTTCATACCTAAAAGTCCATTTGAATCCAAATTCTCAGGTGGTGTCTCTCAGCTGCCCAGCAGCACAGTTAGTACAGCACTAACGTTTGGCCTCTGCTCCCACAGCAGAAGAGCCAGGATTGAAAGCTGGTGCTGGACCTGTTCAGCACACAATCACCTTTACATTGGTGCCTCCATCGTTGCTTTCACTGCTCACATTCATGCAGGAAAAGCATTTGAATGGAATCAGTCCAGAGGCTGCTCTCTGCTGTGCAGGAACACAGTCAACACAGAATGAACAGTGGCATCTGCTCACACGGCAGAAGGAGCAGCAGGGAAAGCTAGTGCTCTGCTTCTTCAGCACACAAGCAGCTTTGCAACGGGGTCACCATCATTGCAGTCTCTCCTCGGGTTCATACCTAAAAGTCCATTTGAATCCAAATTCTCAGGTGGTGTCTCTCAGCTGCCCAGCAGCACAGTTAGTACAGCACGAACGTTTGGCCTCTGCTCCCACAGCAGAAGAGCCAGGATTGAAAGCTGGTGCTGGACCTGTTCAGCACACAATCCCCTTTACATTGGTGCCTCCATCGTTGCTTTCACTGCTCACTTTCATACAGGAAAAGCATTTGAATGGAATCAGTCCAGAGCCTGCTCTCTGCTGCGCAGGAACACAGTCAGCACAGAATGAACAGTGTTATCTGCTCACACGGCAGAAGGAGCAGCAGGGAAAGCTAGTGCTCTGCTTCTTCAGCACACAAGCAGCTTTGCAACGGGGTCACCATCATTGCAGTCTCTCCTCGGTTTCCTACCTAAAAGTCCATTTGAATCCAAATTCTCAAGCGGTCTCAGCTGCCCAGCAGCACAGTGAGTACGGCACGAACGTTTGGCATCTGCTCCCACAGCAGAAGAGCAAGGATTGAAAGCTGGTGCTGGACCTCTTCAGCACACAATCCCCTTTACATTGGTGCATCCATCGTTGCTTTCACTGCTAACACTCGTACAGGAAAAGCATTTGAATAGAATCAGTCCTGAGGCTGCTCTCTGCTGCGCAGCAACACAGTCAGCACAGAATGAACAGTGGCATCTGCTCACACGGCAGAAGGACCAGCAGGGAAAGCTAGTGCTCTGCTTCTTCAGCACACAAGCAGCTTTGCAACGGGGTCACCATCATTGCAGTCTCTCCTCGGTTTCATACCTAAAAGTCCATTTGAATCCAAATTCTCAGGTGGTGTCTCTCAGCTGCCCAGCAGCACAGTTAGTACAGCACGAACGTTTGGCCTCTGCTCCCACAGCAGAAGAGCCAGGATTGAAAGCTGGTGATGGACCTGTTCAGCACACAATCCCTTTTACATTGGTGCATTCATCGTTGCTTTCACTGCTCACTTTCATACAGGAAAAGCATTTGAATAGAATCAGTCCAGAGGCTGCTCTCTGCTGCGCAGGAACACAGTCAGCACAGATTGAACAGTGGCATCTGCTCACACGGCAGAAGGAGCAGCAGGGAAAGCTAGTGCTCTGCTTCTTCAGCACACAAGCAGCTTTGCAACGGGGTCACCATCATTGCAGTCTCTCCTCGGTTTCATGCCTAAAAGTCCATTTGAATCCAAATTCTCAAGCGGTCTCAGCTGCCCAGCAGCACAGTGAGTACTGCACGAACGTTTGGCCTCTGCTCCCACAGCAGAAGAGCAAGGATTGAAAGCTGGTGCTGGACCTGTTCAGCACACAATCCCCTTTACATTGGTGCATCCATCGTTGCTTTCACTGCTAACACTCGTACAGGAAAAGCATTTGAATAGAATCAGTCCAGAGCCTGCTCCCTGCTGGCAGCAACACAGCACAGAATGAACAGGGGCATCTGCTCACACGGCAGAAGGACCAGCAAGGAAAGCTAGTGCTGTGTCTCTTCAGCACACAAGCAGCTTTGCAACGGGGTCACCATCATTGCAGTCTCTCCTCGGTTTCATACCTAAAAGTCCATTTGAATCCAAATTCTCAGGTGGTGTCTCTCAGCTGCCCAGCAGCACAGTTAGTACAGCACTAACGTTTGGCCTCTGCTCCCACAGCAGAAGAGCCAGGATTGAAAGCTGGTGCTGGACCTGTTCAGCACACAATCACCTTTACATTGGTGCCTCCATCGTTGCTTTCACTGCTCACATTCATGCAGGAAAAGCATTTGAATGGAATCAGTCCAGAGGCTGCTCTCTGCTGTGCAGGAACACAGTCAACACAGAATGAACAGTGGCATCTGCTCACACGGCAGAAGGAGCAGCAGGGAAAGCTAGTGCTCTGCTTCTTCAGCACACAAGCAGCTTTGCAACGGGGTCACCATCATTGCAGTCTCTCCTCGGGTTCATACCTAAAAGTCCATTTGAATCCAAATTCTCAGGTGGTGTCTCTCAGCTGCCCAGCAGCACAGTTAGTACAGCACGAACGTTTGGCCTCTGCTCCCACAGCAGAAGAGCCAGGATTGAAAGCTGGTGCTGGACCTGTTCAGCACACAATCCCCTTTACATTGGTGCCTCCATCGTTGCTTTCACTGCTCACTTTCATACAGGAAAAGCATTTGAATGGAATCAGTCCAGAGCCTGCTCTCTGCTGCGCAGGAACACAGTCAGCACAGAATGAACAGTGTTATCTGCTCACACGGCAGAAGGAGCAGCAGGGAAAGCTAGTGCTCTGCTTCTTCAGCACACAAGCAGCTTTGCAACGGGGTCACCATCATTGCAGTCTCTCCTCGGTTTCCTACCTAAAAGTCCATTTGAATCCAAATTCTCAAGCGGTCTCAGCTGCCCAGCAGCACAGTGAGTACGGCACGAACGTTTGGCATCTGCTCCCACAGCAGAAGAGCAAGGATTGAAAGCTGGTGCTGGACCTGTTCAGCACACAATCCCCTTTACATTGGTGCATCCATCGTTGCTTTCACTGCTAACACTCGTACAGGAAAAGCATTTGAATAGAATCAGTCCTGAGGCTGCTCTCTGCTGCGCAGCAACACAGTCAGCACAGAATGAACAGTGGCATCTGCTCACACGGCAGAAGGACCAGCAGGGAAAGCTAGTGCTCTGCTTCTTCAGCACACAAGCAGCTTTGCAACGGGGTCACCATCATTGCAGTCTCTCCTCGGTTTCATACCTAAAAGTCCATTTGAATCCAAATTCTCAGGTGGTGTCTCTCAGCTGCCCAGCAGCACAGTTAGTACAGCACGAACGTTTGGCCTCTGCCCCCACAGCAGAAGAGCCAGGATTGAAAGCTGGTGCTGGACCTGTTCAGCAAACAATCACCTTTACATTGGTGCCTCCATCGTTGCTTTCACTGCTCACATTCATACAGGAAAAGCATTTGAATGGAATCAGTCCAGAGGCTGCTCTCTGCTGCGCAGCAACACTGTCAGCACAGAATGAAGAGTGGCATCTGCTCACACGGTAGAAGGAGCAGCAGGGAAAGCTAGTGCTCTGCTTCTTCAGCACACAAGCAGCTTTGCAACGGGGTCACCATCATTGCAGTCTCTCCTCGGCTTCATACCTAAAAGTCCTTTTGAATCCGAATTCTCAGGTGGTGTCGCTCAGCTGCCCAGCAGCACAGTTAGTACAGCACGAACGTTTGGCCTCTGCTCCCACAGCAGAAGAGCCAGGATTGAAAGCTGGTGCTGGACCTGTTCAGCACACAATCCCCTTTACATTGGTGCATCCATCGTTGCTTTCACTGCTCACTTTCATACAGGAAAAGCATTTGAATGGAATCAGTCCAGAGCCTGCTCTCTGCTGCGCAGGAACACAGTCAGCACAGAATGAACAGTGGCATCTGCTCACACGGCAGAAGGAGCAGCAGGGAAAGCTAGTGCTCTGCTTCTTCAGCACACAAGCAGCTTTGCAACGGGGTCACCATCATTGCAGTCTCTCCTCGGTTTCATACCTAAAAGTCCATTTGAATCCAAATTCTCAAGCGGTCTCAGCTGCCCAGCAGCACAGTGAGTACTGCACGAACGTTTGGCATCTGCTCCCACAGCAGAAGAGCAAGGATTGAAAGCTGGTGCTGGACCTGTTCAGCACACAATCCCCTTTACATTGGTGCATCCATCGTTGCTTTCACTGCTAACACTCGTACAGGAAAAGCATTTGAATAGAATCAGTCCTGAGGCTGCTCTCTGCTGCGCAGCAACACAGTCAGCACAGAATGAACAGTGGCATCTGCTCACACGGCAGAAGGAGCAGCAGGGAAAGCTAGTGCTCTGCTTCTTCAGCACACAAGCAGCTTTGCAACGGGGTCACCATCATTGCAGTCTCTCCTCGGTTTCATACCTAAAAGTCCATTTGAATCCAAATTCTCAGGTGGTGTCTCTCAGCTGCCCAGCAGCACAGTTAGTACAGCACGAACGTTTGGCCTCTGCTCCCACAGCAGAAGAGCCAGGATTGAAAGCTGGTGATGGACCTGTTCAGCACACAATCCCTTTTACATTGGTGCATTCATCGTTGCTTTCACTGCTCACTTTCATACAGGAAAAGCATTTGAATAGAATCAGTCCAGAGGCTGCTCTCTGCTGCGCAGGAACACAGTCAGCACAGATTGAACAGTGGCATCTGCTCACACGGCAGAAGGAGCAGCAGGGAAAGCTAGTGCTCTGCTTCTTCAGCACACAAGCAGCTTTGCAACGGGGTCACCATCATTGCAGTCTCTCCTCGGTTTCATGCCTAAAAGTCCATTTGAATCCAAATTCTCAAGCGGTCTCAGCTGCCCAGCAGCACAGTGAGTACTGCACGAACGTTTGGCCTCTGCTCCCACAGCAGAAGAGCAAGGATTGAAAGCTGGTGCTGGACCTGTTCAGCACACAATCCCCTTTACATTGGTGCATCCATCGTTGCTTTCACTGCTAACACTCGTACAGGAAAAGCATTTGAATAGAATCAGTCCAGAGCCTGCTCCCTGCTGCGCAGCAACACAGCACAGAATGAACAGGGGCATCTGCTCACACGGCAGAAGGACCAGCAGGGAAAGCTAGTGCTGTGTCTCTTCAGCACACAAGCAGCTTTGCAACGGGGTCACCATCATTGCAGTCTCTCCTCGGTTTCATACCTAAAAGTCCATTTGAATCCAAATTCTCAGGTGGTGTCTCTCAGCTGCCCAGCAGCACAGTTAGTACAGCACTAACGTTTGGCCTCTGCTCCCACAGCAGAAGAGCCAGGATTGAAAGCTGGTGCTGGACCTGTTCAGCACACAATCACCTTTACATTGGTGCCTCCATCGTTGCTTTCACTGCTCACATTCATGCAGGAAAAGCATTTGAATGGAATCAGTCCAGAGGCTGCTCTCTGCTGTGCAGGAACACAGTCAACACAGAATGAACAGTGGCATCTGCTCACACGGCAGAAGGAGCAGCAGGGAAAGCTAGTGCTCTGCTTCTTCAGCACACAAGCAGCTTTGCAACGGGGTCACCATCATTGCAGTCTCTCCTCGGGTTCATACCTAAAAGTCCATTTGAATCCAAATTCTCAGGTGGTGTCTCTCAGCTGCCCAGCAGCACAGTTAGTACAGCACGAACGTTTGGCCTCTGCTCCCACAGCAGAAGAGCCAGGATTGAAAGCTGGTGCTGGACCTGTTCAGCACACAATCCCCTTTACATTGGTGCCTCCATCGTTGCTTTCACTGCTCACTTTCATACAGGAAAAGCATTTGAATGGAATCAGTCCAGAGCCTGCTCTCTGCTGCGCAGGAACACAGTCAGCACAGAATGAACAGTGTTATCTGCTCACACGGCAGAAGGAGCAGCAGGGAAAGCTAGTGCTCTGCTTCTTCAGCACACAAGCAGCTTTGCAACGGGGTCACCATCATTGCAGTCTCTCCTCGGTTTCCTACCTAAAAGTCCATTTGAATCCAAATTCTCAAGCGGTCTCAGCTGCCCAGCAGCACAGTGAGTACGGCACGAACGTTTGGCATCTGCTCCCACAGCAGAAGAGCAAGGATTGAAAGCTGGTGCTGGACCTCTTCAGCACACAATCCCCTTTACATTGGTGCATCCATCGTTGCTTTCACTGCTAACACTCGTACAGGAAAAGCATTTGAATAGAATCAGTCCTGAGGCTGCTCTCTGCTGCGCAGCAACACAGTCAGCACAGAATGAACAGTGGCATCTGCTCACACGGCAGAAGGACCAGCAGGGAAAGCTAGTGCTCTGCTTCTTCAGCACACAAGCAGCTTTGCAACGGGGTCACCATCATTGCAGTCTCTCCTCGGTTTCATACCTAAAAGTCCATTTGAATCCAAATTCTCAGGTGGTGTCTCTCAGCTGCCCAGCAGCACAGTTAGTACAGCACGAACGTTTGGCCTCTGCTCCCACAGCAGAAGAGCCAGGATTGAAAGCTGGTGATGGACCTGTTCAGCACACAATCCCTTTTACATTGGTGCATTCATCGTTGCTTTCACTGCTCACTTTCATACAGGAAAAGCATTTGAATAGAATCAGTCCAGAGGCTGCTCTCTGCTGCGCAGGAACACAGTCAGCACAGATTGAACAGTGGCATCTGCTCACACGGCAGAAGGAGCAGCAGGGAAAGCTAGTGCTCTGCTTCTTCAGCACACAAGCAGCTTTGCAACGGGGTCACCATCATTGCAGTCTCTCCTCGGTTTCATGCCTAAAAGTCCATTTGAATCCAAATTCTCAAGCGGTCTCAGCTGCCCAGCAGCACAGTGAGTACTGCACGAACGTTTGGCCTCTGCTCCCACAGCAGAAGAGCAAGGATTGAAAGCTGGTGCTGGACCTGTTCAGCACACAATCCCCTTTACATTGGTGCATCCATCGTTGCTTTCACTGCTAACACTCGTACAGGAAAAGCATTTGAATAGAATCAGTCCAGAGCCTGCTCCCTGCTGGCAGCAACACAGCACAGAATGAACAGGGGCATCTGCTCACACGGCAGAAGGACCAGCAAGGAAAGCTAGTGCTGTGTCTCTTCAGCACACAAGCAGCTTTGCAACGGGGTCACCATCATTGCAGTCTCTCCTCGGTTTCATACCTAAAAGTCCATTTGAATCCAAATTCTCAGGTGGTGTCTCTCAGCTGCCCAGCAGCACAGTTAGTACAGCACTAACGTTTGGCCTCTGCTCCCACAGCAGAAGAGCCAGGATTGAAAGCTGGTGCTGGACCTGTTCAGCACACAATCACCTTTACATTGGTGCCTCCATCGTTGCTTTCACTGCTCACATTCATGCAGGAAAAGCATTTGAATGGAATCAGTCCAGAGGCTGCTCTCTGCTGTGCAGGAACACAGTCAACACAGAATGAACAGTGGCATCTGCTCACACGGCAGAAGGAGCAGCAGGGAAAGCTAGTGCTCTGCTTCTTCAGCACACAAGCAGCTTTGCAACGGGGTCACCATCATTGCAGTCTCTCCTCGGGTTCATACCTAAAAGTCCATTTGAATCCAAATTCTCAGGTGGTGTCTCTCAGCTGCCCAGCAGCACAGTTAGTACAGCACGAACGTTTGGCCTCTGCTCCCACAGCAGAAGAGCCAGGATTGAAAGCTGGTGCTGGACCTGTTCAGCACACAATCCCCTTTACATTGGTGCCTCCATCGTTGCTTTCACTGCTCACTTTCATACAGGAAAAGCATTTGAATGGAATCAGTCCAGAGCCTGCTCTCTGCTGCGCAGGAACACAGTCAGCACAGAATGAACAGTGTTATCTGCTCACACGGCAGAAGGAGCAGCAGGGAAAGCTAGTGCTCTGCTTCTTCAGCACACAAGCAGCTTTGCAACGGGGTCACCATCATTGCAGTCTCTCCTCGGTTTCCTACCTAAAAGTCCATTTGAATCCAAATTCTCAAGCGGTCTCAGCTGCCCAGCAGCACAGTGAGTACGGCACGAACGTTTGGCATCTGCTCCCACAGCAGAAGAGCAAGGATTGAAAGCTGGTGCTGGACCTGTTCAGCACACAATCCCCTTTACATTGGTGCATCCATCGTTGCTTTCACTGCTAACACTCGTACAGGAAAAGCATTTGAATAGAATCAGTCCTGAGGCTGCTCTCTGCTGCGCAGCAACACAGTCAGCACAGAATGAACAGTGGCATCTGCTCACACGGCAGAAGGACCAGCAGGGAAAGCTAGTGCTCTGCTTCTTCAGCACACAAGCAGCTTTGCAACGGGGTCACCATCATTGCAGTCTCTCCTCGGTTTCATACCTAAAAGTCCATTTGAATCCAAATTCTCAGGTGGTGTCTCTCAGCTGCCCAGCAGCACAGTTAGTACAGCACGAACGTTTGGCCTCTGCTCCCACAGCAGAAGAGCCAGGATTGAAAGCTGGTGCTGGACCTGTTCAGCAAACAATCACCTTTACATTGGTGCCTCCATCGTTGCTTTCACTGCTCACATTCATACAGGAAAAGCATTTGAATGGAATCAGTCCAGAGGCTGCTCTCTGCTGCGCAGCAACACTGTCAGCACAGAATGAAGAGTGGCATCTGCTCACACGGTAGAAGGAGCAGCAGGGAAAGCTAGTGCTCTGCTTCTTCAGCACACAAGCAGCTTTGCAACGGGGTCACCATCATTGCAGTCTCTCCTCGGCTTCATACCTAAAAGTCCTTTTGAATCCGAATTCTCAGGTGGTGTCGCTCAGCTGCCCAGCAGCACAGTTAGTACAGCACGAACGTTTGGCCTCTGCTCCCACAGCAGAAGAGCCAGGATTGAAAGCTGGTGCTGGACCTGTTCAGCACACAATCCCCTTTACATTGGTGCATCCATCGTTGCTTTCACTGCTCACTTTCATACAGGAAAAGCATTTGAATGGAATCAGTCCAGAGCCTGCTCTCTGCTGCGCAGGAACACAGTCAGCACAGAATGAACAGTGGCATCTGCTCACACGGCAGAAGGAGCAGCAGGGAAAGCTAGTGCTCTGCTTCTTCAGCACACAAGCAGCTTTGCAACGGGGTCACCATCATTGCAGTCTCTCCTCGGTTTCATACCTAAAAGTCCATTTGAATCCAAATTCTCAAGCGGTCTCAGCTGCCCAGCAGCACAGTGAGTACTGCACGAACGTTTGGCATCTGCTCCCACAGCAGAAGAGCAAGGATTGAAAGCTGGTGCTGGACCTGTTCAGCACACAATCCCCTTTACATTGGTGCATCCATCGTTGCTTTCACTGCTAACACTCGTACAGGAAAAGCATTTGAATAGAATCAGTCCAGAGCCTGCTCCCTGCTGGCAGCAACACAGCACAGAATGAAGAGTGGCATCTGCTCACACGGCAGAAGGAGCAGCAGGGAAAGCTAGTGCTCTGCTTCTTCAGCACACAAGCAGCTTTGCAACGGGGTCACCATCATTGCAGTCTCTCCTCGGCTTCATACCTAAAAGTCCATTTGAATCCGAATTCTCAGGTGGTGTCGCTCAGCTGCCCAGCAGCACAGTTAGTACTGCACGAACGTTTGGCCTCTGCTCCCACAGCAGAAGAGCCAGGATTGAAAGCTGGTGCTGGACCTGTTCAGCAAACAATCACCTTTACATTGGTGCCTCCATCGTTGCTTTCACTGCTCACATTCATACAGGAAAAGCATTTGAATGGAATCAGTCCAGAGGCTGCTCTCTGCTGCTCAGCAACACAGTCAGCACAGAATGAACAGTGGCATCTGCTCACACGGCAGAAGGAGCAGCAGGGAAAGCTAGTGCTCTGCTTCTTCAGCACACAAGCAGCTTTGCAACGGGGTCACCATCATTGCAGTCTCTCCTCGGTTTCATACCTAAAAGTCCATTTGAATCCAAATTCTCAGGTGGTGTCTCTCAGCTGCCCAGCAGCACAGTTAGTACAGCACGAACGTTTCGCCTCTGCTCCCACAGCAGAAGAGCCAGGATTGAAAGCTGGTGCTGGACCTGTTCAGCACACAATCCCTTTTACATTGGTGCCTCCATCGTTGCTTTCACTGCTCACTTTCATACAGGAAAAGCATTTGAATGGAATCAGTCCAGAGCCTGCTCTCTGCTGCGCAGGAACACAGTCAGCACAGAATGAACAGTGGCATCTGCTCACACGGCAGAAGGAGCAGCAGGGAAAGCTAGTGCTCTGCTTCTTCAGCACACAAGCAGCTTTTCAACGGGGTCGCCATCATTGCAGTCTCTCCTCGGTTTCCTACCTAAAAGTCCATTTGAATCCAAATTCTCAGGTGGTGTCTCTCAGCTGCCCAGCAGCACAGTGAGTACTGCACGAACGTTTGGCATCTGCTCCCACAGCAGAAGAGCAGGGATTGAAAGCTGGTGCTGGACCTGTTCAGCACACAATCCCCTTTACATTGGTGCATCCATCGTTGCTTTCACTGCTAACACTCGTACAGGAAAAGCATTTGAATAGAATCAGTCCAGAGGCTGCTCTCTGCTGCGCAGGAACACAGTCAGCACAGAATGAACAGTGGAATCTGCTCACACGGCAGAAGGAGCAGCAGGGAAAGCTAGTGCTCTGCTTCTTCAGCACACAAGCAGCTTTGCAACGGGGTCACCATCATTGCAGTCTCTCCTCGGCTTCATACCTAAAAGTCCTTTTGAATCCGAATTCTCAGGTGGTGTCGCTCAGCTGCCCAGCAGCACAGTTAGTACTGCACGAACGTTTCGCCTCTGCTCCCACAGCAGAAGAGCCAGGATTGAAAGCTGGTGCTGGACCTGTTCAGCACACAATCCCTTTTACATTGGTGCATTCATCGTTGCTTTCACTGCTCACTTTCATACAGGAAAAGCATTTGAATGGAATCAGTCCAGAGGCTGCTCTCTGCTGCGCAGCAACACAGTCAGCACAGAATGAACAGTGGCATCTGCTCACACGGCAGAAGGAGCAGCAGGGAAAGCTAGTGCTCTGCTTCTTCAGCACACAAGCAGCTTTGCAACGGGGTCACCATCATTGCAGTCTCTCCTCGGTTTCATACCTAAAAGTCCATTTGAATCCAAATTCTCAGGTGGTGTCGCTCAGCTGCCCAGCAGCACAGTGAGTACAGCACGAACGTTTGGCCTCTGCTCCCACAGCAGAAGAGCCAGGATTGAAAGCTGGTGCTGGACCTGTTCAGCACACAATCCCCTTTACATTGGTGCCTCCATCGTTACTTTCACTGCTAACACTCATACAGGTAAAGCATTTGAATAGAATCCGTCCAGAGCCTGCTCCCTGCTGGCAGCAACACAGCACAGAATGAACAGTGGCATCTGCTCACACGGCAGAAGAGCAGCAGGGAAAGCTAATACTCTGCTTCTTCAGCACACAATCAGCTTTGCAACGGGGTCACCATCATTGCAGTCTCTCCTCGGTTTCATACCTAAAAGTCCATTTGAATCCAAATTCTCAGGTGGTGTCTCTCAGCTGCCCAGCAGCACAGTTAGTACAGCACGAACGTTTGGCCTCTGCTCCCACAGCAGAAGAGCCAGGATTGAAAGCTGGTGCTGGACCTGTTCAGCACACAATCCCTTTTACATTGGTGCATTCATCGTTGCTTTCACTGCTCACTTTCATACAGGAAAAGCATTTGAATGGAATCAGTCCAGAGGCTGCTCTCTGATGCGCAGCAACACAGTCAGCACAGAATGAGCATTGGCATCTGCTCACACGGCAGAAGGAGCAGCAGGGAAAGCTAGTGCTCTGCTTCTTCAGCACACAAGCAGCTTTGCAACGGGGTTACCATCATTGCAGTCTCTCCTCGGTTTCCTACCTAAAAGTCCATTTGAATCCAAATTCTCAGGTGGTGTCTCTCAGCTGCCCAGCAGCACAGTTAGTACAGCACGAACGTTTGGCCTCTGCTCCCACAGCAGAAGAGCCAGGATTGAAAGCTGGTGCTGGACCTGTTCAGCACACAATCCCTTTTACATTGGTGCATTCATCGTTGCTTTCACTGCTCACTTTCATACAGGAAAAGGATTTGAATGGAATCAGTCCAGAGGCTGCTCTCTGCTGCGCAGCAACACTGTCAGCACAGAATGAAGAGTGGCATCTGCTCACACGGCAGAAGGAGCAGCAGGGAAAGCTAGTGCTCTGCTTCTTCAGCACACAAGCAGCTTTGCAACGGGGTCACCATCATTGCAGTCTCTCCTCGGTTTCATACCTAAAAGTCCATTTGAATCCAAATTCTCAGGTGGTGTCTCTCAGCTGCCCAGCAGCACAGTGAGTACTGCACGAACGTTTGGCATCTGCTCCCACAGCAGAAGAGCAAGGATTGAAAGCTGGTGCTGGACCTGTTCAGCACACAATCCCCTTTACATTGGTGCATCCATCGTTGCTTTCACTGCTAACACTCGTACAGGAAAAGCATTTGAATAGAATCAGTCCTGAGGCTGCTCTCTGCTGCGCAGCAACACAGTCAGCACAGAATGAACAGTGGCATCTGCTCACACGGCAGAAGGAGCAGCAGGGAAAGCTAGTGCTCTGCTTCTTCAGCACACAAGCAGCTTTGCAACGGGGTCACCATCATTGCAGTCTCTCCTCGGTTTCATACCTAAAAGTCCATTTGAATCCAAATTCTCAGGTGGTGTCTCTCAGCTGCCCAGCAGCACAGTTAGTACAGCACGAACGTTTGGCCTCTGCTCCCACAGCAGAAGAGCCAGGATTGAAAGCTGGTGATGGACCTGTTCAGCACACAATCCCTTTTACATTGGTTCATTCATCGTTGCTTTCACTGCTCACTTTCATACAGGAAAAGCATTTGAATAGAATCAGTCCAGAGGCTGCTCTCTGCTGCGCAGGAACACAGTCAGCACAGAATGAACAGTGGCATCTGCTCACACGGCAGAAGGAGCAGCAGGGAAAGCTAGTACTCTGCTTCTTCAGCACACAAGCAGCTTTGCAACGGGGTCACCATCATTGCAGTCTCTCCTCGGTTTCATACCTAAAAGTCCATTTGAATCCAAATTCTCAAGCGGTCTCAGCTGCCCCGCAGCACAGTGAGTACAGCACGAACGTTTGGCCTCTGCTCCCACAGCAGAAGAGCAAGGATTGAAAGCTGGTGCTGGACCTGTTCAGCACACAATCCCCTTTACATTGGTGCATCCATCGTTGCTTTCACTGCTAACACTCGTACAGGAAAAGCATTTGAATAGAATCAGTCCAGAGCCTGCTCCCTGCTGGCAGCAACACAGCACAGAATGAAGAGTGGCATCTGCTCACACGGCAGAAGGAGCAGCAGGGAAAGCTAGTGCTCTGCTTCTTCAGCACACAAGCAGCTTTGCAACGGGGTCACCATCATTGCAGTCTCTCCTCGGCTTCATACCTAAAAGTCCATTTGAATCCGAATTCTCAGGTGGTGTCGCTCAGCTGCCCAGCAGCACAGTTAGTACTGCACGAACGTTTGGCCTCTGCTCCCACAGCAGAAGAGCCAGGATTGAAAGCTGGTGCTGGACCTGTTCAGCAAACAATCACCTTTACATTGGTGCCTCCATCGTTGCTTTCACTGCTCACATTCATACAGGAAAAGCATTTGAATGGAATCAGTCCAGAGGCTGCTCTCTGCTGCTCAGCAACACAGTCAGCACAGAATGAACAGTGGCATCTGCTCACACGGCAGAAGGAGCAGCAGGGAAAGCTAGTGCTCTGCTTCTTCAGCACACAAGCAGCTTTGCAACGGGGTCACCATCATTGCAGTCTCTCCTCGGTTTCATACCTAAAAGTCCATTTGAATCCAAATTCTCAGGTGGTGTCTCTCAGCTGCCCAGCAGCACAGTTAGTACAGCACGAACGTTTGGCCTCTGCTCCCACAGCAGAAGA